>NC_061842.1:24194513-24207013 GCF_019202785.1 Penaeus chinensis | reverse complement strand
AGGGAAAAGAGAAAGGGAGAGGAGAGAGAGAGAGAGAAGAGAGAGGAGAGAGAGAGAGAGATGAGAGAGAAGAGAGAAGAGAAAAGGGGAGAGAGAGAAAGAAGAAGAGAGATGGGAGGAGGGGAGAGAGAGAGAGAGAGAGAGAGAGAGACGAGAGGTGAAGATGAGAGAGGGAGAGAAAGAGTGAGAGAGAGATGAGAGAGAAGAGAGAGAGAGAGAGAGAGAGACATAGAGAGAGAGAGACACATAGAGGAGAGAGACACAAGAGAGAGACACAAAGAGAGAGAGAGAGGACAAAGCGAGAGAGACAGACAGAGAGGAGAGACAGACAGAGAAAGAGACAGACAGAGAGAGACAGATAGAGAGAGAGAGACAGGGGACAGAGGGGAGAGCGAGAGAGAGAGAGGGGAGAGAGATGAGGGGGGGGGGAAAAAAAAGAGAGAGAGGGAGAGATGAGAGGAGAGAGAGAGAGAGAGAGGGGAAAGAGAGAGAATGAGAGAGGGAAAAAGAAAAGTTAAATAGTACAATCAGGAGCAAATGACAAAGACTAAGAGAAGGAATATGCACAAGGACTTATAAAACTCACATCTATCTGCCTTGCATGCAGTGCATCCGCCCCGCTCCATGACCTCAAAGTGTGAGCGCCTTGGTATGTTGCATATGCATTGGAGACATGTACGTACACCTGGCAATATGTATACTATTTTGTCTTCCATTTTTTTAAAGGGAAAAGAGTACATAACCGAATTGGTGAAGTTATAGTTACTATTTACCTTAATTTTATCGGAATATTTATATATCGTTATATACCTGTTGCTCGTATGGTTGCAATCATCCATGCGGCTTTTTATGTATGATCATGTAACCATTTTTGTTAGTCTATCTGTCGGCAGTCTGCCTGCCAATCTGTATGTCTGAGAAGGAGAGATAGACTAGAGGGAGAAGAAAGATGAAGCAAAAAGAAGAGGGAGTAAGGGAGGAGGGAGGAAGGGAGAGACGGAGAGAGAAAGAGAGAGACAGAGAGAGAGAGAGTTTATTCTCCAAAATATACACGAAAGTCCCCAAATATATACACAGCTCTTCCAAGCGCAGCCCCCACGTAGAGATCTTTCTAAAGTACTATTGAATATCTTATACAGCAGAGCCACGAACTTTACGTCAAGAACCGCGACCTCTACTGCAGCCTACAACTGTCGATGGATGCCACGACGTAATAGTTTAGGGTTATAAAATAAATAATGGTGTATATTTGATATGATACCGTAACAGTGAGGTGTAATGACCAAAGATAGTGATAATAATGATAATGATAACGATAAAAACAATAATATTAATAATAATAATGATAATATATGAAGTCTGAAAAAATTCTCAGTCACTTTTATTTTCGTATAAGAGATCGTTTAGGGTTTCCAGTTTCCCCTCTCACCTATCTGTATCTATACGCATATCATCATCTAACTGTATATACCCCCTCCAAAAAAAAAAAAAGTTTATAATACTGTATAAATCCGAAAGGAAACGTAACTAATAACTCAAATTGTCGTGTCATTCAACGCCGTGGAAGTATGTTTTGTGAAAAAATCAAGGGAGTGGAGCTTTATCCTTTCAAAGATTACTTACAGGAAGATTTCTGTTGCTGTCATTGAATTCCGGATCTTATGAATAATCTTCTAGTCAGTCATCTATTCCTAAATAATCTTTCTTTCATGGTTTGTCCTTTTGTCTGTCTGTCTCTTTCTCGGTCTGTCTGTCTGTCCGTCTCTCTCTCTCACACACACACAATCGTAAGGGAAACAAAAGAGTAGACATTTCCAGCGAATCCACTTAAAATAATCTAACTTTCGTAGAGGCTAGAATTAGAGCACCAAGTAAGCAACACTTTATCAGCTTGATAATAAAATGTTATTCAATAAAACCCCGTTTTTCATCACATTTTTTCTCTTCGGAGTAGTAGATTAATTGGGATATATATTTAAATAAATCTGTACGCTACAATCAATTCGTTTTTACATTGCTTTTTATAATGCTTTATCAATAAAGGTATTACTTCCATGACTAGTTTTATAGACACAGATTTTCAATAACCAGTTTTTGTTTGCATCTTACATTAAAGATAGTCGTAATCTGGTACATTATATAAATGCTATAATTTGACTGAAAGAAATTACCGACAAAAATGAGAAAGTAAATGATAGGCAACTCATGGAAAAGTTTAATACAGACACGGTTCAACACCAAAGACTCAAATAAGTTGTTTTAACTCGCCTTATCCAGACAAGCAAATTAGATTCACAAAGCCTAATGTCCCTAAATGGCAAGCGAATAATTAGTTTAGTCATTAATTACCATTAATTCCAGACCGCTCTGTACCTTAGTCGAGAGAAAGTTCAGCGTTTAAGAAGCAGAATCCCAAGCAGCGTCGAGATGAGGAACACGCGCACGCTTACAGCTTCTTTCTGCTCCGATGCGGGCTTAGGACTCGATTGGCGGGGAGAATGTTGAAACAGAGGTTAATTAAGTCTTTGTCTCTCTTTATCTGCCCACCTATCTATTTACATTATGTCTTTGTCTTTCTTCATCTGTTTACCTATCTATTTACATTATGTCTTTGTCTCTCTTCATCTGTCTACCTATCTATTTACATTATGTCTTTGTCTCTCTTTATCTGCCTACCTATCTATCTACATCAAGTCTTTGTCTCTCTTCATCTGTCTACCTATCTATTTACCGATGAAGACGTGTACGTATGTATTTGATGATGATGATACTCTGCCTAAACGTGATAGTGCATAGGTAGTTATGTAGCCTAGTTTACAACTGCCAAAGCCTGACTCCATATGGGGTTTACATCGTCTGACGCAAATGAAATGTGAATAAACTATCCTTACTTCATTCTAACGTACGCCTTCGTTTGGGAAATATTAATTCATGTTATGCATAAATGAAAGGCTCAATCAATGTATAACTCCTGATTTCGCTTAAGATGTGATTGTTATTCACAATTTTGACCTTATTTAACAAGCTATAACTCACGATTTCATTACAGAATTTAAGTATATTAAATACGGCGTAAAAGGTGCTTAACAGATTAAAAATATCCGAATAACTCAAATTTTCACTACATAAAAAGTAGGCATGACATAATTACGAAATTACCTATGCTTAATTTCAAAGATACACCTTAATTTTGCAATTATTTTGTCAAAGTGATTAAAAAGCGAAGTATAACTCACAATTTCGGTAAAGCAGCTGTGAGGTGTGAAAAATTAGCTAATGCTGTCGTCCACACTCAAGACTTGATTTATGTTTGTTTACTAAACACGTCTGTCTGCTCCTGTGTTCGCGTACCTGCGATGGCCGCGTCTTCGGTTTAAAGCTGTTTAATTATTTTCATTTGTAATGGGTATATGCATCCCTAGTAATTGCAATATAAATTGAACTGTTATCCTAATGATTTACCAGGTTATTTATGAATTTTCAGTCTCATAATCATATATTACTTTCCGTAATGATGATCATGTCAATATAATATATCATATGATAATATAAATAATAATCAGGTTGTTTTGTTAATAATAATGGATAGTGTAAACGTAATTACGATTATAATGGTAATAGTAATGATGATAATGATGATGCTAATAATGATAATACTAGTAATAATAATGATAATAATGACAATACTGAAACTACTACTAATACTACTGCCAATAATAATGATGATAATGATCATAACAATAATAATGATGATAGTAACAATAGTAGTAGTGATTGTGACAATAATAATAATAACAATAATGATGATAATGATAGTAAGAATGATAATATTAACAATAACAACAATAATAACAATAGTAATAATAATAGTCATAATAATAATAATAATAATAATAATAATAATAATAATGATAATAGTAATAATGACAATAATAATAATGGTAATGATACTACTACTACTACTACAATAAAAAGGAAAATGAAAATGATAATAATGATAATGATGAGGATGCTTATTATAATGATAATGCTAATGATCATAATAATGATGACGATAATAATAAAGATAATATTAAAGATAATGATAATGATGGTGGTAATGATAATAATAATGATAATAATAATGATAATAATAATAATAATAATAATGATAATAATGATAATACTATTACTTATACTACTACTGTTACTATCACTAATGATAATGCCAGTAACAATAAAAAACAACAATCCCAGTGATAAGAACAGCAACAATAATAGTAATGACAATGGTATTTTTAAATTTTTGATTATCACTATCATTATTATCCTCTTCACTACCATTATCATCATTATCATCAATCATCATTCATTTTCAGTCTTTATAGCTATTTTCGGAATATTTATGTTATCAAAGTTTGCAACAAGGAAAATTATTAGTGAACTTTCATATTGATTGGATAGATGTGTATAAATATGAATGAATTATTGCGGTCGAAGATCATAAAACATTTGAAAGTCGACGTGAAACCACTAAAAAAAAAAAAAAAAAATCCCATTCATAAATCCTTCCTCTGATATATTTTTTCTCACTCTAGCAAGATGCATCAATAACTTGCATTAACAATTTGAATGAGGAGGGAGAGGGAGACGCCAAGAGGAAGGGAAGGGAGAGAGGAGAAGGAGAAGGGGAAGAGAAGGAGACAAAGAGGAGATGGTGGGGTAGGGGGAAGGGGTAAGGGGAGAGAGGGAGAGGTTCGCGTGGGGGGAGGAGGTGGCAGGACAATGGAAGGAGAGAAGGTGGGATGGGTGAAGGAAAGAGGAGAGAAGGACAGAGGAGGAGAGGGTGGGATGGGGGAGAGGAGGAGGGAAGGAGAGAAAAGGAGGTGGTGAGGTGGGGGAAGGGGAGGAGGAGAGAGGGGGGGGGAGAGGGTAGCGTGTGGGGAAGGAGGTAGCTGGAAAGAGGGGAAAGGGTTGGCGTGGAAAGGTTTAAAGGGAAAGGGAAGAGGGGGTGATTTGGGTGAGGGGAAGAGGAAGAGAGACGGAGGGAAAACAAGAAGGTTGGATAGGGGAAAGAAGGGGGGAGAGGAGAGAAGAGGTGTTGCGATGGGAAAGAAAATGGAAGGGTGGCCTAAGAAAAAGGAGGAATGAACGAGAGGAGAAGAGAGGGTGTTTAGGAAGAGGGAGGGGACGAAGCAGGGGTGTGGGGAGGGGGAGGGGGGGGGTGGGGCTACACACTCAAGTATATTTGCAATTGCGTGGACGGAGCAGGCATCATTTGCGTTTAAGCATTTTGGTTTTTTCTTCCCGGGAAAAATTTGGGAAAGAAATTGATGAAAATTAAGGGGGGAAAGAGAAGGGGGGAAGAAGAGATAGAAATGAGAGAGAGAGGGGGAGGGGAGAGGGAAGGAGAGGGATGAGAGAGGAAAACGAGAGAGTGAGGGGAGAAGGAAGGAGGGGGAAAGGGGAGAAGGATGTGAGAGAGGGAGAGAAGATGGGGAAGGGAATGGGGAGAAGAAAAAGGGAAGGTGGGGAAAAGGAGAAGGCTAAGGGATGGTGGGGGGGAAAGGCAGGGGGGGGGTGGGAAAAAAGGGAAAAAGAGGAAAAAAGAGAAGGGGAGGGGGGAAGGGGGAGGAAAAAGAGGGGGGAGGGGGAGAGAGAGAGAGAGAAAATTTATGGAAGGAGAGAGAGAGATGGAAGAGGAGAGGCTTAGAGGGAAAGGGAGATGGGGGCAGAGAGGGGACATGTGAGGGGGTGGGAACGGGGGTGGGAAATGATAAGGAAAGTAGAGAGGGAGAGATAGAAAGAGGGGAGGAGAGGCGTAAGGGGTAGGAGATGGGAAAGAGGGGGAAAGGGAAAGAGTGGGTAAGGATGGGATGATAGTGAAGAAGAAGAGGTAGATAGGAAGATTAGATAGAAGAAGAAAAGATGTTAGAGATAGAGAGAGAGAGAGAGGGAAGAGGAGGAGATGAGAGAGAGTTGATGAGAGAGAGGAGGGAAGAAGTGAGAGGAGGAGAGAGAGAGAGAGAGGAGAGAGAGAGAAGAAAGTGTGAGATAGAGAAAGGGCAAGAACTAGATGAGAGAGAAATCAGCAGAATTGTAAAAAGAAAACAAAAAGGGAAAAAGAAAAAGAACCCAGAATTTTCCCTTTTAAAAAAAGCTTTGTTCTCTCCTTCTTCATTTCCTCCTCCCACCTCGCATTCTGTTATTCCTTTTTCTCTCTCATCTCCTCTTGCGCTTCCCTTCTTGACTTTTCCTCGTCCTTTGTTTTCCTTCCTTTCTTTCTCCTTTATTTTTTTCTGTTCTTGCTTCCGCTTCACCTCCCTTCTCTGCGTCTTCGTGTCTGTTATTTTGCTCCGTGTTTTGTCTGTTTTTCCCTATTTTTGTCGTTTTTTCTCTGTTTTCTGTGTCTGTCTCTTCATTTGTCTATTGTGTCTGTCTCTGTTCTTCATTTGTCTATCTGTGGCTGTCTCCGTTTCTTCATTTGTTTATCTGTGTCTGCCTGTGTCTTCATTTCTCTGTCTATCTGTCTGTCTGATTGTCTGTCTCTGTCTCTTCATTTGTCTATCTGTGTCTGTCTCCGTTTCTTCATTTGTCTATCTGTGTATGTCTGTGTCTTCATTTGTCTGTCTATCTGTTTGTCTGATTGTCTGTCTCTGTCTCTTCATTTGTCTATATGTGTCTGTCTCTGTTTTTTAATTTGTCCATCTGTGTCTGTCTCTGTTTCTTCATTTGTCTATCTGTATCTGTATGTCTCTGTGTCTATCTGTCTGTCTCTGTTTCTTCCTTTGTCTGTGTTTGTCTGTCTGTATGTCTGTTTCTCTCTCTATCTCTCTCTCTCTCTCTCTCTCTCTCTCTCTCTCTCTCTTTCTCTATTTATCTGTCCCCTAAACATACTTTGTCTGCCTATCTCCTCTTCCTCTCCCTTCCTTCCTTCTTCCTTTTTATCATCATACTTCATTCACTCCCCCATCTGCCATCCGTTCTCCTCCTTCCCTCTTTCACATCATTCTCCTTCCGCTGCGCGTGTCTCTATACCATTTCCCACCTCGCCTTTTTCTTTTTATCATCGTTTTCCATCTCCTCTTTCCGTCTTCCTATCATCAATCCTCCTTCCTTCTTTCCCTTCAGAGAGAGAGAGAGAGGGAGAGGGAGGGAGAGAGAGAGAGAGAGAGAGAGAGGAGACGATGTGAGAGAGAGAGGATGGTAGAGAGAGATGAGAGTGAGAGAGATGAGACGAGAGAGAGTAGAGATGAGAAGAGAGGGAGGTGGGAAGAGAGAGAGGAGAGGAGGAGAGAGATGGAAGAGAGAGAGGAGAGAGAGATGAGAGAGTGAGGAGAGAGAGAGAGGGGAGGAGAGAGAGAGGAGAGAGAGGAGGAGGAGAGAGAGAGAAAAGAGAGAGACATGAGAGAGAAAAGGAGAGAAAGAGAGAGAGAGAGAGAGAGTGAGAGAAGAGAAAGAGAGAGAAGAGAGATTAGGAGAGAGAGAGAGAGAGAGAGAGGAGAGAAGAGAGAGAGGAGAGAGAGAGGAGAGAGAGAGAAAGAGAGAGAGAGAGAGGAGAGAGAGGATAGATGAGGAGAGAGGAGTGAGGATGAGAGAGAGAGAGAGTGAGGGGGAGGAGAGTGAGTTGGAGAGTGGAGGAGAGAGATGACGGGATGAGGAGGAGGGAGAGAGAGATGAGAGAGAGAGAGACTGAGAGAGAGAGAGAGGGAGAGAGAGAGAAGAGTAGACGAGTGAGAGGGAGGGAGAGAGAGAGAGGGGAAGAGAGAGAGGGGAGAAGTTGGGGGAGAGAGAGAGAGAGTACGGGAAGGAGGAGATGAAGAGAGAGATGAGAGAGAGAAGAGGAGATAGAGAGGATAGTGAGGAGAGAGAGTGGGAGAGAGAGAGGTCTGAGATGACGGTGAGGAGAGAGAGAAAAGTGAAGAGAGAGGAGAGAGGAGGAGTGGAGAGAGGAAGAGGAGGGAGAGAGGGGAGAGAGAGAGAGAGAGAGGAGTCGAGATGGAGAGGAGGAGAGAGAGAGAGAGAGGAGAGACGATCGAGTGAGAGAGAGAGTGAGAGGAGAGGAGAGAGAGGAAGAGAAAGATCTGAGAAGAGAGGGAGAGGAGTTTAGCGTAGAGAGAGGGAGATGAGAGAGGAAACTGAATGAGAGAGAGAGATGATGAGAAGGAGTGAAGAGGAGGTGAGGGAAGAGGAGAGGAGAGACAGAGAGAGGTGAGAGAGAGAGGAGAGAGAGAGAGAGAGAGAGGAGAGAGGAAAGAGGAGAGGATGAGAGAGAAGAGAGAGAAGAGAGGTGGGAATGAGAGAGAGAGCGGAGAGAAGGGGGAATGAGAGGAGTGAGGATAGAGGAGAGAGGAAATGTGAGTGTAGTTGAGAGAGGAGAGAGGAGACGAGGAGAGAGTGGATGAAGGTCGGGTGAGAGGAGGGAGAGAGAGAAGTGAGGAGTAGAGGAGAGGGAGTGTTGGGGAGTTGAGGAGAGGAGAGGGATGGAGAGTGGAGAGATTAGGTGAGGGGAGTTGTGAGGAGATGAGAAGCGAGAGGAGATAGAGAGAAAGAGGGAGAGGAGCGGGGAGGGAGAGAGAGGAAAGACAAAAAAAAAAAGAAAAAGAGAGAGGAGGAGAGGGGTGGAGAGAGAGAGAGAGAAGTGAGGATAGAGAGAGAGGGAGTGAAAGGTAAGTTTTTTTAAAAAAAAAAAAAAAAAAAAAAAAAAAAAAAAAAAAAAAAAAAAAAAAAAAAAAAAAAAGGAAAGAAAAAAGGAAAGAGAGAGAGAGAGAGAGAGAGAGAGTGGAGAGTTTTTTTTTTTTTTCTGGGGGGAAAACAGAGCTTGGAACGCCCCGGCCCCCGGCCGGGGTTTCTTAAATTTTTCTTTTCTAAAGGGATAAGTAGGCGAGGCTCAGGAACGGAAAGGTCGTCCTATTTCCGTTTCGATCATTAGATACGTTTTTATCGTGGAGTTTTATGTCTATGTTTTGTTTTGTGATATATATATATATATATATATATATATATATGTATGTATTTTTTTCTTTTTTTCCTTTTTATTTCTATTTTTAGTCTTTTAATTTTAATTCATTTTCTTCTTTTTTCTTGTTCTTTACTTTTCTTTTCTTTCTTTTTCTTTTACTTTTTTTTTTTTTTTGGGGGGGGGGGGAGAAGGGTTTTGTTGAGTTTGATTTTACCTTTTTTTTTCTCTCGCTTTCTTTCTCTCCAGTTATCTCAGTTTGCCTTCTCTTTTTCTTACCCCCCCCCCTCTCTCTCTCTCTCTCTCTCTCTTCCTCTCTCTCTCTCTCTCTCTCTCTCTTTCTCTCTCTCTCTCCTCCCTCTCTACTCTCTCTCTCTCTCTCTCTCTCTCTCTCTCTCTTCCCTCTCTCTCTCTCTTTCCTCTCCCTCTCTCTCTCTCTCTCTCTCTCCTCCCTCTCTACTCTCTCTCTCTCTCTCTCTCTCTCTCTCTCTCTCTCTCTCTCTCCTCCCTCTTACTCTCTCTCTCTCTCTCTCTCTCTCTCTCTTTCTCTCTCTCCTCCCTCCCTCCCTCCCTCTTTTCCCTTCCACATTCCCTCCTTCATATCCTCCATTCCTCCCTCATTTCCTCTCCCCCTCTTCCCTCCCTCCCTCCCACTTCTCCCTTCTTCTTGTCTCCATTTCATTACCTCCTCCCTCCCTCCCTCTTCCTCCATTATTCCCTCTCCCTCCTTTCCTCCCTCTCTCCTACTCCATCATTCCCTCCTTCCCTCTCTCCCTCCCTCTCTCTCTTCTTTCTTCCACCCCCATCACCATTCCCTCTCCCCCCTTCGCCCCTTCCCTCCCTCCCTCCTCCTCCATCATTCCCTCCCTCTTTTTCTCCTTCCTTCCACCCCCCTCCACCATCCCCTCTCACCCCCCTTCCCTCCCTCCCTTCTCCTCATCATTCCCTCCCTCCCTCCTCCTCTACCATTCCCTCCCTCCCACACTCCCTCCTCCTCTCCCTACCTCACTCCCTCCCCCTCTCTCTCCCTCCTTCCACTCCCCTCCACCATTCCCTCTCCCCCCTTCCCCCCTTCCTTCCCTCCCCTCCTCCATCCTTCCCTCCCTCCATCACTCCCTCCTTCCACCCCCCTCCACCATCCCCTCTCTCCCCTCTTCCCCCCTTCCCTTCCTCCCTTCTCCTCCACCATTCCCTCCCTCCCTCCTCCTCCACCATTCCCTCCCTCCCTCACTCCCTCCCCCTCTCTCTCCCTCCTTCCACCTCCCTCCACCATTCCCTCTCCCCCCTTCTCCCCTTCCCTCCCTCCCCTCCTCCTCCATCATTCCCTCCCTCCCTCACTCCCTCCTTCCACCCCCCTCCACCATTCCCTCTCTCCCCCCCCTCCCCTCCCTCCCCCGCGGCCTCAGCACAACGCCCACGCAGCAGCGCCAACGCCAGACCTACATGCCGCCCATTTTCCTGCTTGGAGTCTGCGGAGATAATTAGCGGATGCTGACGGAGGGGAAAAAAAGGGAAGGAGAGAGACTTGCATTATTCGTCGAGGTATTCGCGCGCGAGCCGTGGCTGCTTCGTCGGGTATTTTTTACCCCTGTTCGTTTGGGTATTTTTTTCCCCTATTCGTTTTGGTGGGATTTTTTCTTATTCGCTTGGGTACTTTTTTTCCCTGTTCGTTTGGGTATTTTTTGCCCTGTTCGTTGGGTATTTTTTCCTGTCCGTTTGGGTATTTTTTGCCCTGTTCATTGGGTATATTTTTTCCTGTTCGTTTGGGTTTTTTTCCCTGTTCGCTTGGGTGTTTTTTTTCTTATTCGCTTGGGTTTTTTTCCCTATTCGTTTGGGTGTTTTTTTTCTTATTCGCTTGGGTATTTTTTTCCCTGTTCGTTTGGGTATTTTTTGCCCTGTTCGTTGGGTATTTTTTCCTGTCCGTTTGGGTATTTTTTGCCCTGTTCATTGGGTATATTTTTTCCTGTTCGTTTGTTTTTTTTCCCTATTCGTTTGGGTGTTTTTTTTTTCTTATTCGCTTGGGTATTTTTTTCCCTGTTCGTTTGGGTATTTTTTGCCCTGTTCATTGGGTATATTTTTTCCTGTTCGTTTGGGTATTTTTCCCTGTTCGTTGGGTATTTTTTCCCGTTCTTTTTTTCTTTTCGTCGGGTATTTGTTTAGTATTATATTGGTTATGTTTCTTTCCGACGGAGGAAATGCCACTTCACTTCCTCATCGCCACTTGCTTTCTCCCACCGTTCGTTCCTTGCTCCTCTTCCGCTCGCCGCGTCCGCTGGCATCTTCCCGGAACACCTTCTACCCCCCCCCCCCCCCCGCCTCTTACCCATTACTCCTTCCCCTTCCTACCCCAATAAGTCTTACCCCCCCCCCCCCCAGCACCCATTGTCCCCCTCCCCTAACCTCTCCCCCCCAAGCTCCTTTCACCCCCCCCCCCCCGTCGGACCTCTCTTCCACTTCTCTCAGTCTAGAACTACGGCCTCCGGTATGTTGCAATGTTGCAGTCATGATATGACGATGAAATGTGGGGAGGAGAATGTTACAATGAGAATTCCAGAATGCAAGATGAAAGGCTGCGCGATCTCTCTCCGTCTTCTGGTTATTTGAAGAGATTAGGAAAAGAACTAAGGGCAGCATGAATCTGTTTTTTTTTTTTTTTTTTTTCTCCGGAAGTGGAATGATAAAAAAAAAAAAAAAAAGTTTACGCGCCGGATTTATGTTTCGAAAATTGTAGCGAGGGGAAAAATATTTGCGTGTTGGAGTTCTGTTTTGAAAAAATGTTGAGAATTGCTGTGTCAGAGGTATTGGGATGTTCTGCCTTTATGCTATTTACCTGCTGTAATGTACTTCTCGCCTTCTGTAATGCATGGAAGTTTGCTGTAACCGATGTTAAGCTTATGCATTAAATCTTGATACAAATGTACGAAATTATTATTCACTTATATCAAATGATGATATGAATGAAAGAATATTGAATAGCATGAAAATATTATGTACTAATAATCTAATCGAAAACTTCCATTCCTGCAAAAGACATCATGGTTTGTTAAAATACATGTTATGCTATTAATCAAACACTAAATCAATACTTATCCACGCCTTTATCCAAAAAAGAGATCCTAGCAGTGGCAGCGACATCCACTCTTTAATCCTCCTGGGCTCGAGGAACGCAGCCTCGTGCTATGGCCCGGATGGCACGAGCGCCGAGTGCATATTTTATAACAGAGGAAAGTCCGGCTGGCAAATAACACGCAATATGCAGTCAGAGGGAACGTATTTGGTCTGCGCCGGACGAGTGTGGACTCAGTGGATGATCCATCGGGGTGAAGATGCGGCTGTTTGCGTCGTCTTCGAAATCGCGTAACGTGTACTGCATTGCGAGGACTATTCTCTCTCGCAGGTGTACATATGGACACCATACACCGTGAACACAAAGATGGAAGCATTGCGGTAGATATAAACACACGTTATCTATGAAAGATGCCGCCGAACTTGTGATTGTCAGTATTTGAATGTTCTAAAGCAATTTCCACCGAGTGCCCACGGTGAGTGTGTGTTTGTAAAA
>NC_061842.1:24177013-24179513 GCF_019202785.1 Penaeus chinensis | reverse complement strand
TAACAAAACAACAACAACAATAATAATAATAACAATGATAATGATAATGATAATAATAATAAATAAACAAAAGATAGCAATAACAATAACAATAATAATAACAATGATAATAATGATAATAATAATAATAATAATAATAATAATAATAATAATAATAATGATAATAATAATGATAATGATAATAATGATAATGATGATGATGATAATAATAATAATAATAATAATAATAATAATAATAATAATAATAATATTAATAATACATGCATGTATGAATACATACATACATGTATTCATACATACATACATGCATTTGTACATACACTTACATACACACATACATACATGTATTCATACATACATACATACATGTATTTTTCCATGCATGCAGACATACATACATACATTTATACATACACACACATGCATGTATGCATCCATACATACATATAATTACATGAATTCAAAATAGGAAAAAAGTTATCTTCACTGATTCTTGTATATATGTATATATGTATGTACAGTCATTGATATCGGAACAGAATATGACAGGAAGAAAATTAATGTTGAAAATATCTGATCATGAAAAAAGGCGATAAGAAGAAGACGACGACGAAGAAGACGGAAAAGAAGAGGAGGAAGAAGAAGAAGAAGAAGTAGTAGAAGTAGAAGAAGAAGTGATGATGAAGATGATGAACAATAATAATAATAAAAAGAAGACAAAGAAGACGAAGAAGAAGAATAGTAAGAAGAAGAAGAAGAGGAGAAGAAGACGAAGAGAAGAAGAAGAAGAAAAGGAAGAAGAAGAAGAAGAAGAGAAGAAGAAGAAGACGAAGAAGAAGTAGAAGTAGAAGAAGAATATGATGATGAAGATGAAGATGGAGAAGAAGAAGAAGAAGAAGAAGAAGAAGAAGAAGAAGAAGAAGAAGAAGAAGAAGAAGAAGATGATGATGAAGATGAAGATGGAGAAGAAGAAGAAGAAGAAGAAGAAGAAGAAGAGAAAGGAAGAAAAGTCAATAACGCCAAGGAGAAGCAGCGCGTAACTCTCGGCGATCGACAGCAGACGGAGAGGACAAGGGCGGCAAGATAGCGTGTGTTCAAAAGATAATAACGACAATTTGCGTATCTATCGTCGTCAGCCTCCTTCTTCTCCCTCTCCCCCCCTTTCCCCCTGTTTTTTTTTTTTTTAGTCATTCTTCTTGTTCCTCTCCCCTCATTCTCTCTTTCGGTTGTTTGTTTTGCGCCTGTTGTCCTTCGCTCCCTTTCAATATGCTCTCTTTAGTCTCGCCGAATCGTCTCCTTTTCATTTATCTCCCTTTCTCCCTTTTAATCGTCCTCTATTCTCCCTTTTCATCCTCACAGCCTCTTTCTTCTGTTATCGGCTTGTTTACCCATTCAAAGACAGCCGTTCTTCCCACGCTGTTCGTCCTCTCCTTTCTTTTCCTATCGTCTGCTCCCCCTCCCCCCCCCCGTTCTAGTCGTAATATTTTCCTCCCTCCCAATCGTAATATTTTTCCTTCCAATCGTAATATTATATCTTTCTTTCAATCGTAATATTTTTCCTCCCAATCGTGTAATATTTTTCCTCCCTCCCAATCGTATATTTTTTCCTCCCTCCCAATCGTAATATTTTTCCTCCCTTCCAATCGCAATATTGTTTTTCTCCCTTCGTACCCTACCAAACACTTCTCCCCCTTTGAATCCGCAATTCTTTCTCCCTTTCGTCCCCTTTCCAATCGCACCCTGCTTTTCAACCATCCTTCTCACACACCTCGCTACCTTTCCTCTCCCCTCCCCTCCCCCGATCCCCCCTACCCCAGGAAGTGCCCTAAGGCGAAGGCCCTGAAATACGCCGGCGCCCGGGGGATAGACGCGGCTCCCATCTTACGTGCGAAGGAAGCTTAAGTGCGGCGGGCGACGGCGACGTGTCAAGTGAGGGTCGGGCTGCGTCGGGAAGGAGAAGCCGTCAATGGGACTTCGCTTTTCATCGACGTCGGGTTCTCCTTCGGTGATGGCTATGTCTTCGTGTTGACACTGGGGTGCACTCAGGCATATACGCGGGTCCATACATGCACACGATCTCTTTCCATCAAACACACATGCGCTGATGCAAACACAAACACACACACACACACATACACACATACACACACATACACATACACACTCACACACACACACGCACACACACACACACACACACACACACACACACACATACACACACACACACACACACACACACACACACACACACACAAACAAACAAGCGTACACGCGCGCGAAAAAAAAACAAACACAAACTTATATATATTTATCAACATTAATATCAAACCACCAAAGACTCTCTCCGTCTCCCCTCTGTGACCCACGAAGGCAAATGAACGAAAAAAGGGAAAAACAAGAGAATAAACATGAATAAGCAACATAGGTCACGAGCCAGCGAGAGCGCGGCCTCCCATTCATCAACTTCCACAGAACCTGGACGGGTTCCAGCGCATGA
>NC_061842.1:24162013-24164513 GCF_019202785.1 Penaeus chinensis | reverse complement strand
TAAATGGAACTCGTTAATTAGGCTCACTTTAGCTCAATTAGTCATTGGGATTAATGATTTAGTTCTATTGATTAATTATGCTGTTCTGTTATTGGTCATTATCATCATCGTCATCATTATTCCGTCATTTTCAAATGAATGGTAATTTTAATGATGGAGAGTATTAAAGAGGATAATGCTAATGATAAGAATGATGAAATAGATTAACAACAGTGATAATAACAATCAGCCTGCCCACACATAACTCTTTTCTCCCCCCCCCCACATAGCATCTCCCCACAACCCACAACGCCCCCACATAAACCCCTATAATTTCCCCCCACACAACCAAAACCTCTCTCCACACAAACCACAACCTCTTGTCCCTCACAACCCCCTTTGTAGTGGCATCCCCAAGCAGTAAGAAACCTCACTACTCCTCACACAACCCCCCACAACCCCGCCTCTCCCACAATTTCCCCCCCACAACCTGCAACCAGAAACCCTTCCCCTCACGTCCGAATTCCACTGAAGCCGAAGCCTAAGTCCGAAACCGAAGCCAAAGCCAATTTCTCAGAAGGGCTTCTTCAAGACGTCCTTCACTCGAAACTCTTTTCTTTTTGCTCAACTTCATCTCTGTTCTCACCATCTTTAATCTTTTTTTTTTTTTTTTTTCCCAGTCGTTCTTATCCTTTCGACACGTTATTCAAAAAAAAAAAAAAAAAAAATCTCACATTCTCATGCCTGTATGAATCAATGCATGTATGTTTGTATGTATGTATGTATTGTATGTATATATGTATGTATGTATGAATGCAAACATGTATTCATGTATGACTGTAAACATATATGCTACGTATCTACTCCCCCATCCTCTCCCCATCTCTGTATATCTATTTACTCTCCGCTCTTCGCCTTTTTTCCTTCTCTCCACTTTCCCCTTATGAGATTCGTATCATATAAACTAGCCTATAAAAATTTATATGATGAGGACTACGATTCTCTTCGCCTCATAAACAGCCAGGCCGCCTAAAAAAAAGTTCCTTTGTGTCAACGCCAATAAGAACGCACTGGGGAGAGTCACTGTCATTTTCGTGTCTATAATTTACGTAGACGAAACAGCTGTTGGAAATTACATTCTTATGACTATGACTTCTATTCGGATGAAAACTTTTGTGAATGCTCTTAGCTTTTAACGAGAGCTTAAATCTCGACCAGATGCCTTGGAAACTGCAACTGTATTCGAATGAAAAGAAAGGAGAGAGAGAGAGAGATAGAGCGAGAGAGAGAGAGAGAGAGAGAGAGAGAGAGAGAGAGAGAGGAGAGAGCGAGAGAGAGAGAGAGAGAGAGAGAGAGAGAGAGAGAGAGAGAGAGAGAGAGAGAGAGAGAGAGAGAGAGAGAGAGAGAGAGAGAGAGAGAGAGAGAGACACAGAGAGAGAGAAAGGAATAAAACAAAGAAAATGAAATAAAGAGAAGGATACCCCATCTTGCACAGAATCTTTTATCAAATTGCAAAGGACCACTGCAGTTGACAGAGGTGAAAACTCCCGTCTTTGGTTTTCAACATCTATTTTTTTCCCTCTCCTTTATCTCTCTTTTTAGGTTATTTTTGGGACATTCTTGTAGCATCTAATCCCTGTCTTTGTGACTTTTGTTGGTGATAAATCGACATTGTCTGTGTAAAATTGCATGTGTCTTGTAAAGGCGTTTTGTTTATCTCAACAGTCGTTATTATCAAATAATTTCATCATAAACTATGAATGAATCAAGAGCCACTGCCATTGACGGAAATATAAGCTCTCGTTTTTGCTTTGAAAAACTCTTTCCGTTTCTTACCTTTTCGCATTATTATTATAGTGATGATGATAATGATTATGATAATGATAATGACAATAATTGTAATATTAATAATGATAATAATTATAATAATGATAATAATAATAACGGTAATGATAAGGATAATGGTAACGATAATGTTGATGATGATGATAATAATAATAATAATAATAATAATAATAATAATAACAAGGATATTGATAAGGATGGTTATAATCATGATAATAACAATAATAATAAAAATAATAATAATAATGATAATAATGATAATAATAATAACAAAAACAACAGCAGCTACGACAATAATGATAATGATATTAAGAATAGTAATAGCAATGATAATGATAATGATAATAATGATAACAACGACAACAACATCAAGAACAATGATAATAAATAATAATAATAATAATAATAATAATAATAATGATAATAATAATGATAATAATAATAATAATAATAATAAAACAAAATAAGAATGATAATAATGAAAATAATAATAATAGTAATAATAACAATAAAAATAATAATGATAATGATAATGATAATGATAAAAATAATAATAATGACAATGATGATAATGATAATCGTAATACAGATTATAGTAATGGTGATAATGGTAATAATGATAATGATGATAATGATGATAATGATAATAATAATAATAATGATAATAGTAGTACTA
>NC_061842.1:24149513-24152013 GCF_019202785.1 Penaeus chinensis | reverse complement strand
AAACACAAACACAAAAACAATAACAAATTAACACACACAGTAACATTAACACACTAACACACACACACACATACACACACACGGGAGCGCAGATAACAGGACAGCAACAAATCCCTCCTTCTCCCGTTGCAAACTAAATCAGACTTTTATTCTCGTGTAAGTTTGCAAGGCGAGTTCGAACTGAACGGATAGCCTTGCAATATTCGCCAATATTGGATGTCAAAACGGATGACTCGGATAACTTTTCTTTAGAGAGTTACGATGATGTGTGAGGAAGCGATGAAATCATGAATTCGATTCTGGGAATGATGTCCGTGTTGCCGCTGGCGATTTGGTGTCGTTGCTGGCGGGAATGGGGGGGGGGGGGGTGATGGTGGTGGTGATGGTGGTGGTTGTGGGTTGTGATGGTAGTGGTGGTGGTGCTGATGGTGGAGGTGGTGTCGTTGCTGGCAGGAATGGGGGTGAGGGTGATGATGGTGGTGACGATGATGGTGGTGATGATGATGGTGGTGGTGGTGATGGTGGTGGTGGTGGTGGTGGTGATGATGATGGTGGTGGTGGTGGTGGTGATGATGATGGTGGTGGTGATGATGATGGTGGTGGTGATGATGGTGGTGGTGATTATGGTGGTGGTGATGGTGGTGGTGGTGATGGTATCGTTGCTGGCGGGAATGGGGGGGGGGGGGAGGGTGGTGATGGTGGTGATGGTGGTGGTGGTAGAGATGATGGTGGTGGTGGTGATGATGGTGGTGGTGATGATGGTGGTGGTGGTGATGATGGTGGTGGGGATGGTGGTGGTGTCGTTGCTGGCGGGAATGGGGGGAGGGGGGTGATGGTGGTGGTGATGGTGGTGGTGGTGATGATGGTGGTGATGATGGTGATGATGGTGGTGGTGGTGATGATGGTGGTGGTGGTGATGATGGTGGTGGTGGTGATGATGGTGGTGGTGGTGATGATGGTGGTGGTGATGATGGTGGTGGTGGTGGTGATGATGGTGGTGGTGGTGATGATGGTGGTGGTGGTAATGGTGGTGGTGGTGATGATGGTGGTGGTGGTGATGATGGTGGTGATGATGGTAATAGTGGTGATGATGATGGTGGTGGTGGTGATGATGGTGGTGGTGGTGATGATGGTGGTAGTGGTGATGATGATGGTGGTGGTGGTGATGATGGTGGTAGTGGTAATGATGATGGTGGTGGTGGTGATGATGATGGTGGTGGTGGTGATGATGGTGGTGGGGGTGGTGGTGATGATGGTGGTGGTGGTGATGATGATGGTGGTGGTGATGATGGTGGTGGTGGTGATGATGGTGGTAGTGGTGATGATGATGGTGGGGGTGGTGGTGATGATGGTGGTGGTGATGATGGTGGTGGTGGTGATGATGATGGTGGGGGTGGTGGTGATGATGGTGGTGGTGGTGATGATGGTGGTGGTGATGATGGTGGTGGTGGTGGTGATGATGGTGGTGGTGGTGATGATGATGGTGGGGGTGGTGATGATGATGGTGGTGGTGATGATGGTGGTGGTGATGATGGTGGTGGTAATGATGGTGGTGGTGTTGCTGCTGCTGGTCCTGAATGTGGAGGTGGTGTCGTTGCTGGCAGGAATGGGGGTGAGGGTGATGATGGTGGTGACGATGATGGTGGTGATGATGGTGGTGATGATGATGGGGGTGAGGGTGATGATGGTGGTGATGATGATGATGATGATGGTAATGATAATAGTAATAATGATAATGATAATAATAATAGTAATAATAATAATAATAATGATAGTAATAATCATAATAACAATAATGATGATAATAATAGTAATAGTAATGATAATGATAATGAATTTAAAAATGATAGCAATAATGATAATAATGCTAATGATAATAGGAACAATGTTGATAGTAATGATGAATGATAGTGATAATTAGAATAACAAAAAGGATGATGATACTAATGATAATGATGGTAACATTAACAATAATAATGATAATAACAACAACAATGATGATAATAGTAATAATAATAGTAATAATGATAATAATAATAATAATAATAATAATGATAATAATAAAACAAACAATAACAGCATCAATATTAATAATGATAATAATAATGATAATAATAATGATAATAGTAATAATAGTAATGATAATAATAATAATAATAATAATAATAATAATAATAATAATAATAATAATAATAATAATAATAATAATAATAATAATATAATGCTTATAATGCTGATACTGATAATGTAAACAATAAGAAAAGTAATGATGATGATGGTAATGTTGATGGCGATGATAAATAATATGATAATGATGATGATAATAATAATTGTGATAATGATAATGATAATGATTTGATAATAATGATACTAACTCTAATAGTAATGATAAAAATGATAATAATTATCATATTGGTAATGATAATAATAATTATTAGGATAATAATGACGATATAAGAATGATGATACTGATAACATTAATAATTATAACAATTATGAT
>NC_061842.1:24127013-24129513 GCF_019202785.1 Penaeus chinensis | reverse complement strand
GAGGGAAGGTGGGGTGGAGGGAAGGTGGGGGTGGAAGGAAGGTGGGGTGGAGGGGAGGTGGGGTGGAGGGGAGGTGGGGTGGAGGGAAGGTTGGGTGGAGGGAAGGTAGGGTGGAGGGAAGGTGGGGGTGGAAGGAAGGTGGGGTGGAGGGGAGGTGGGGTGGAGGGAAGGTTGGGTGGAGGGAAGGTGGGGTGGAGGGAAGGTGGGGTGGAGGGAAGGTGGGGTGGAGGGAAGGTGAGGTGGAGGGAAGGTGGGGTGGAAGGAAGGTGGGGTGGAGGGAAGGTTTGATGGAGGGAAGGTTTGATGGAGAGAAGGTGGGGTGGAGGGGAGGTGGGGTGGTAGGAGGAAGAGTGAGGGGAAAGGCGGAGGAAGGGAAAGGAGGAGGAGGGGGGAAGGAAGAAGGGAAGGAGGGAGGAGGAAGGGGGAAAGGTAGGGGGAAGGGAGATGAGGAGGAGAAGTAGGCGGGAGGGAAAGATGGAAGGAGGGAGGAAAGGAAAGGAGAAAGGCGGGGGTAAAGGGAAGAAGGAGGAAAAGTGGGAGGAAGGGAGAGGAAGAGAAGGAGTAAGAGGGAAGGAAAGAGGGAAGGAGAAAGGAAAGGAATCTGGAAAGGTGGGGGGAAGGGAGAGGAAGAGGAGGAGGAGGAGTAGGAGTAGGAGGGAAGAAAGGAGGGAAGGAGTGGTGGGGAGATAGAAGAAGGAGGAAATAAGACCGAGGAGAGGATTAGTGGCAAATCGTGCAAAGGGATATTTAGATGAGACGAAAGGAAGGAGTGAGAGAGAGAGAGAGGGAGAGGGAGAGGGAGAGGGAGAGGGAGAGGGAGAGGGAGAGAGAAAGGGAGAGGGAGAGGGAGAGGAGGGAGGCGAAGAAAAGAAGTAAAAGGAGGGGGTAAGGGGGGGTTAGGGGGAATAGGAGGGCTGTAGACAACTGCTCTTGATCTGAGAATTTTCCTCTGGAGAGAAGAGAATCGTCTAAGTGGGCTAAAAATAGACGGGGATTTAAAAGGAACTCTCTTGTGTTACTGTTCGTATATTTCTCCTATAATATGATTTTTTTACGTCAGAATATGTCTCATTTTTTTTGTCTTTTACTTTTCCAGTTTATTTTGCTAATCGCTTCTTTCATGTGCTTTTTGTGCATTATTCTTATTGTTACTGAAATTATAATAATAATGATGATAATGATAATAATAATAATAATGATGATAATAATAATAATAATAATAATGATGATAATAATAATAATAATAATAATAATAATTATTATCATTAATATAATAATAATTACTATTAATATAATTATTATCATCATCATTATTATCAACATTATTATTATTATTATTATTATTCTAATCAATATTATTATAATTATTATTATTATTACTATCAACATTATTATTGTTATTATTATTATTATTATTATTATGATGATGATAGTAATAATAATAATAATAATAAAAATTATAATAATTATGATAATAATTATGATAATAATAATAATAATAATGATAATAATGATGATAATAATAATAATAATAATATTAGTAATAAAAATAAGTAATCATAATCATTATTGTTTTTATTATTATTATTATTATAATCATAATTATCATTATTATAACCATGATTACCAATATTATAATCATTATCATTAGCTTGCTTCTCTGTGCTCATGCGAAGCTATCGGACGGATAGTATCCCCTTATCATCATCATCATTTGGGAGCTAACGCCGGCAGGGGCGCAAAGCCGCATCCATCCTTTGCTTCCACCTACGAGGGTCCCTCATGGCGAGCCGCCAGGCAGGGGCCCGGCCCATCTCTAGTTCCTCATGACAGGTTTGATCGATCTGCCTAAGCCACGACCTTCTCGGTCGTCCCACAGGCCTCCTCCACCCAGGGTTGTCACGGACAAAGACAACCTGATGGGCAGGGTCATCCTGCGGCAATCGAGCCAAATGGCCGTATAGCCTGAGTTGGCGATCACGGATTGTGCAAGTAATAGGTCCTGTACCGGTCTCACGGTGCAGCCGTTGGTTGGACGCATGGTCCCGCCAACTGTACCCCATGATCTGGCGCAAGGATCTGTTACAAAAGGCATCAAGACGAGATTCCAAAGCGCAAGATAGCGTCCAGGTTTCACTACCATATAGTAAAACTGGCAGTATCAGGACCTTAAAGACACGTAGCTTGGTCCTTCTGCACAGGTACCGGCATCACCAAATACTCTTGTCGAAAGATTTCATGACCCCTGCTGCCAGGCCAATCCGTCTACTGACTTCCTGGTCTGACAGCCGAGAGTCGTGAACTGCACTACCAAGGTATATAAAACTCTCTATGACTTCGATGTTTTCACATTTCGCAAGCACGTACCGACTGTGCAGGATCTCCTAGTAGGCCCCCCAAATCCTGGATCTTGGTCTTGGTCAAGGAGACCTCTAGCCTCAGGGGCTTCGCTTCGTTGCTAAATGCATCAAGAGCCGCCACTAGGGTTTCCAGAGATTCA
>NC_061842.1:24089513-24097013 GCF_019202785.1 Penaeus chinensis | reverse complement strand
TGCAAGGAATGGCCGGGGTTACCGTCCGCCAGCGGTTCGGGATTTGAATATGTAGGGATGGTGTTAAAGTAAGGGAAGGATTGATTTAAAATAACTTATTAAGAAAGATAAAACATGGAGACTGTGATATCAAATGTAATAGAATGGTAGAAGATGGAGATTTCGATAATAAAGGGAGGAAGGTCGGTGTCTCGTGGACTGGGCTAGTGAGAGACATCAATCTTTTTAAGAGTGGATGGTTATGGTAAGGGTGGGGGGAGGGGGGTAGCAGCGGGGTAGTAATGTGGAGACACTTAGTTTTGATCTCAGAAAATCGTTAAACAAAATCTATATCTATATATATATTTTTTTACAATAGCAACATCACCGATGATTTTCAAAGCAAAAATTAAAGTGCAACATCATATTGTTTTAATGTGATTGACCTGTTATTTGTTTTACTTGTTTTAGTACATATGCCCAGAAATATTTCCTAGCTCACATACATGATACCATCAGGTTATATCGATAGACAAAGTTAAAGAAAACACGGCAACTCTTTCTTTTCTTCTTTTTTTTTTTTTGGCGCGTCATAAATCCCGAACGTCATTTAACCAAATAACATCCATTCCCAACCACTACCTTCAAAGATCGGGTCTCCTTTCCCTGGCGACACATGTATCCTATCGGGAAGCGCAGTCGACGTCCTGGGAAAGCGGATGTCCTTGATCGATTGCGCAATCCGTCCTCCTCCCATCAGCTGTTTAGTATCGGTTACGGATAATTTTCATCGATGTCTCCCTGTCTCTCCTTTCTTCTCTTACCCCCCACCCCCTCTTCGCCCTTCCCTCCCTTCCTTCCTTCCCTCCCTTCCTTCCCCTTCCGCCCTTCCCCAGCTCCCTCCCTTCCCCTCCTTCCCCACGCCTTTCTTGTCCAGGTCGATAGGTATAGAGCTTCTTTTTGACCTCGTCTCAATGGCCTAATGGACGTCGGTCGGGAGATAGGAAAGGGGGAGAAAGAGAGAGAGAGAGAGAGAAAGAGAGATAGATAGATAGATAGATAGATAGATAGATAGAGAGGGAGAGAGAGAAAGAGAAAGAGAAAGAGAAAGAGAAAGAGAGAGAGAGAGAGAGAGAGAGAGAGAGAGAGAGAGAGAGAGAGAGAGAGAGAGAGAGAGAGAGAGAGAGAGAGAGACAGAGAGAGAGAGAGAGAGAGAGAGAGTGCATGTGTGTGGGAGATATAAATAGATAGATAGATAGTGATATATATATATATATATATATATATTTGTGTGTGTGTGTGTGAGATATGATAGATAGATAGATAGTGATATATATATATATATATATATATATATACATACATATATATATATATATATATATATATATATATATATATATATATATATATGTATATATATATTTGTGTGTGTGTGTGTGTGTGTGTATGTGTGTATATCTTATTTACGCACACACACACACACACACACACACACATATATATATATATATATATATATGTATATATATATGTATATATATATATATATATATATATATATATATATATATATATATATATATATATATATATACATATATATACATATATATATTAATCTGTGTATGTGTGTGTGCGCGCGTAAATAAGATAGATAGCCAGACAATATATGAATATATATATAGAGAGAACGAGATTGTGAGAGAAATTAAAACAGCAACAGGAAAAGATAGCGAGAGGATCGTCTCTCTCATTTCCCTTCTTTCCAGGTAGTGAAGGGAAGCGGCCACGGCTGGGAGAGGTTCCGCGTGGTTCCTTCGGGCAATGGCAGCGGCTCCCTGCAGGCGGTGAAGAAGCTGGACTTCGAAGACCCTGTGCAGAGGCAGGGCTTCAAGTTCAGGGTCCAGGTCTCGGATCAGGTAAGGGGATTTTAGTATGTTTTTGTGGTTTTATGACTTGGAGCATACTGGTACTATCCTCCTTGTCGTTATCCTTCATTGGAAAGTTATTTATATTGCTTTTGTTCATCACATCTTCAGGGCGACTCCAACTGGGAGAGCAGCAAGCACGTGGACTCGGCGTGGGTGCTGATTAAGCTCTTGGACGACAATGACAATGCGCCGCAGCTCTCCACGGAACTAGTCAATCTCACGCTCCCCGAGGACGTCCCCGTCGGCCGCTCGCTCGCCACCTTCACGGCTTCCGACAGGGACCAGGTAGGGAACGAATATGTGTCCTTCGTGCCATGCAGAAACACACATGAATGTACATTTGCACATGTCATCCTCCTTCATATAGCTGAAAATATCCGTTTCTTTCGCCGACGCCGGTGCCAGGGCGGCAAGGGCGAGGTGCACTACGCGATAGAGCCCTCGAGCGACCCCGGGCGGCGGTTCGCCGTGGACAGTACGGGCCGCGTGCGCCTGCAGCGCGGGCTAGACCGCGAGGCGTCGCCGCACCACACCGTCCTCGTGCTGGCCATGGACCGGGGGGAGCCGCCCCGCACGTCCACTGCCACGCTCCTCATCACGCTCTCCGACATCAACGACAACGCGCCGCACGTGGCCAGCCCCGACGGCATCTTCGTGACGGAGAACAGCGGGCCGCAGCACGTGGCCGACCTCACCCTCGACGACCCCGACGACTGGAGCCTCGGCCACGGCCCGCCCTTCTCGGTGGCGCTCGATTCCCACGCGCCCAGGCACATCAAAGAGACCTTCGCCGTCGACTTCGACCAGAGTAAGTACCTTTCGAAAGGCTTTATTGGTTCATTCCCATCGCTGGCGGCTTCCGTAAGCTCAAACATCCATGACTCTCTCTCCAAATATGCGATGCTGCTCAGACCCCTTGAATTGATCTGATGGTCAGCGAGGGTTTTAGTGCAGCTTTCAGTCATTTAATTCGTTATATTCGTTATGAAATATTTGAACGGTTGGTTGTAAGCGGTAGTAAATGGTAGCAGGACGGTAGGTTGTGAATGGTATGGTATATAAAGACAGGATTTCTTACGCCTATGTTATTAATTTTGCACACATATATAACACGTTTATATTGTTTACGTTACTATGTTTGTACTGTTATTCTTTACTTACATATGACACACGGTTTCTTCTTGAAAACAATTTAGTAGTCCTGCAAACAATGCTTCTCGTTTGGATTGTTTTCTCATTGGATACACCCATGAGTACTGGGATAAGTATTGAATCCAAGCTATATCTAAAGCTTATTATTCGGTTCAGAACTTTTAATCTCACACTGAAAAAGAAGAAACAAACAACAACAATGGTCTGCAAAATTTATTATTTGAAACGTACTTTGCCTCCTGTGCTTCTTGCATTTTTTTTCTCGCGCTGAGGTAGTTTCTCTGTAGATGTTTTGATTTAAGGCTTTGTTTTCGCTGTCGAATAATAGAAAAAAACAAGAGTTTATAACTATATAGATAGATAGAATTTATAATTAGATAGATAGATAGAATTTATAATTAGATAGATAGATAGAATTTATAATTAGATAGATAGATAGAACTTATAATTAGATAGATATATAGAATTTATAATTAGATAGATAGATAGAATTTATAATTAGATAGATAGATAGATATGAAGACTGATAGCAATATCTATTCACAGATGGACAGACACACAGATAAACAGAAACATAGTTAGATACAGATATAGTTATGGATAAAAACCATCTCTCTCACATGCAACAATCAACAAAATGCTTGCCTTGCAAACACAAGCATTAGCCAAGAAAATATTCCTAAAATATGTTTGTTTCTCTCGAGAAAATAGCTTCCCCCGAACCTCAATTGTTTGCTCGGAGTGGTTCTGAAGCGAGCGAGATCTCTAAATCCAGAATTGATCCCAGGCGTAAAACCAATAGCATTAAAGTTGCTTGTAAATAGACAGATATCAATGCATGCACCGAAATAACACGCGAGGCACTAGGAGGGAGGATTGTATGCACGCTCATGAATGCATGTTCAAGTAAAAGTGTGTTTGTGGAAGCGGGAAGTTACGTTATATATTTGCCTCGCTGATGAAAATAAAATTTAAATGCCTTTTACTGTTTTCCTCTAAAACACTGGATTGGATGTTACCTTTTACCTTTTAAGTATTTTTAGAAATCTCTGGCAGACCTTTATTAATCTTTTTATTTCATTGATCATCATTATCATTATCATTATTACTATCATTATTATTATCATTATTATTTTCATAATCATTATTATTATTATTGTTATTATTATTATTATTATTATTATCATCATTATTTTATTATTATTATTATTATTATTATTATTATTATTATTATTATTATTATTATTATTATTGTTATTATTATTATCATTATTATCATTACTATTATTATTACTATTATTATTATTGTTATTATTATTACTGTTATTATTATCATCACTGTTATTATTGATACTATTGGCATTATTACCATTATTATTGTTGTTATTATTATTATTATCATTATTATTATTGTTGTTATTATTATCATCATTACTATTATCATCGTCATTATCATTATCATTGTTATTATTATTATTATTTTTATTACTATTATTATCATCGTTACTATTATTGTCATTATCACTGTTACTGTTATTATTATTATTATTATTATCATTATTATTGTTGTTGTTGTTATTGTTATTATTATCATTATTACTATGATTATTATGATTGTTATTTTGATGATGATGATGATGATGATGATGATAATGATAATGATGATGATAATGATAATGATGATGATGATGATGAGGAGGATTATGTTGGTTGTGGTGGTGATGGTGATACTGATGATGATGGTGATGATGATGATGATGATGATAATGGTGATGATGATGATGTTGGTGATGAAGATGATGATAATGATGATGATGAGGATGATAATGATGATGATAATGATGATGATGTGGTTGTGGCGGTGGTGGTGCTGGTGATGATGATGATGATGATGATTATTATTATTTATATTATTATTATTATTGTTACTGTTATTATTATTTATATTATTATTATTGTTATTGTTATTATTATTTATATTATTATTATTACTATTATTATTTATATTATTATTATTATTATTGATATTATTATTATCATTATGATTATTATCATTATTATTATTATTATTATTATTATTATTATTATTGTTATCATTATTATTATTTCATTGTTATCATCAGTGTTGTTGTTGTTGTTATTATCATCATCATTATTATTATTATTATTATTATTATTATTAATTTTATTATTATTATTATTATTATTACTACAACAACAACGGTAGTAATAATGCTGTCAGTGATAATGAAGGTAAGAATAGTGATAATGAAAATGACAATGATCATGGTAATAATAATAAATGTAAATTATTATTATTATTATTATCATTATTGCAATTATTATTATCATCATCATTATCACTGCTGTCGTTATCATAATAATCATTATCATGATAATTATTATTATTATTACTATTATTTATTACTATTGTTATTATCACTGTTAACATTATTATTATCAACATCATATTATTTCCATTATCATCATCACTATTATTATTATTATTATTATTATTATTATTATTATTATTATTATTATTATTATTATTATTATTATTATTATTATTATTAATTATTATTATTATTATTATCAATAATAATAACAATAATAATAATAATAGTACTGACCTTGGTAATTGTTATTATCATTATTACTAACTCTTTTATTGATAGTGGGTTAGATTCACCATAAGTTATCCTGTCTATTTTGTCGCTTTTTATAAACTGTAAGTGCACCAACCCAAATCCCTCACCTGAAGATGACCTGCGCCCTCTCTTCCCTTCCAGAGGGCGACGAAGGGCGGGGCGTGGCCGTGGTGACGTCACTCGCGCCGCTGGACCGCGAAGTCGCCGCTACACGACTCCTGCCGCTGGTCGTCGGCGATGCGCGGGGACTCACAGCCACGACCACCATTACCCTCACGGTGGCAGACCTGAACGACAACCTCATGAGCTCAGCGGATAAGACAGTTACCGTCATTCGGTTGAGGGTGAGTGTTGAGGGGGAAAAATGTGAAAAGGGGAATCGGGAAGATGAATTCGGGGAAGGTTATGTTAAAGGAGGAAAATAAATGTGCGAGATTGTCTGTGGGAAGGGAAGGAGGTCTTTTTTGTGATGTTTTTGAATGAGGGATGAATGATTGAACGGGTTTAAAGTATTTTTTTTGAAAATTAATTACTGTGGTCTCTATGAATATTTCGTTTTATTATTGTCTTGTTTCAAAATACCCCTTTTTGCATTTTTTGTCATATTATATATCATGGCAATTACCCGTTACTCCTGCTAATTGTTAGGCTCTCCCTGTTTTGCCTCTCCTCCCCTCCCCCCTCTCTCCACTCTTCATCTCCATCCCAAACCTCGCCCTCCTTCTTGCCCTCTTCTTGCCCCATCTCCACCTCCCTCCCCTTCCCATCTCCGGCCACTCTCCCCTTCTGCCCCCTCTCCTCCCCCTTCTATCTCCTTCCCACCCCCAAAAGGGCGAGACAGAAGCGCTCCCGTTGGGTCGTGTCTATGTGGACGACCCCGACGACTGGGACGTGGCCGACAAGACGTGGTCGTGGCGCACGCACGAGAAACACCCGCTCTTCGCCCTCGACAGCCGCACGGGGGAACTCACCATGAGCGGCCATGCGAGGGACTCCACGTAAGTTGGTTATGCTCCGGCCGCCCACACTCTCTCTTAGTTACATTACGGTTACAGTTCCCCGGGTTTGGTGAGTCAAGGCTTCGAAAGGTGTTTAGTAATGTTACAACTGTGTGATGATCCTTTACACATTTCTTAGACGATCACATGATTATCATAAGTTCTATTTGCTCGTGAAAAAAAAAAAAAAAAAAAATGTTGGTCTCGTCTCCCGAAGTTCCCTAGGGAGTGCGCCAAGTCCCAGCCAAAAGGTTGGTTATACTTAACGTGGTTCCAGAGTCAGTCGGGGCAGTGGAACCTCGGCTTTACCTAATTCCGGAGCAGATTCTAGCCAGGGATTGTCACCCTTTGGCCAAGACTAGGCGCACCATTTAGGGAACTAGGGGGAGCCAGACCTAAAATGTTTTGCCAGAAATTCTTTTTTGCAGACATTTAATTTTGTTGAATATAATTTTGCAGCTGTAACATTATCAAGTTTTTCTAAACTTTTATTTTCGATGTTCATTCAAATGATCACATGGGAGCATGAACGATTTCTAGCTACATTTTCTTAAACGACCGTGAAATATTGTAAATACATCGGTCTTCTTAATACTGTCAATGTTTTGATCCATCATATTTAGGGATTTATGATTTCTTTCTCTTTGAATTAACAAGCAAAGAGATTGGGAGGAAATATGATAGTGTAGACCATCACGCTTCCTATTGACAATTACGTATCAACATGAGGTTATTGGCCGGAGATGGCTTTGGAATCGGGTTTTAAGTTTGTTTGTAGGTCAGTTAGTT
>NC_061842.1:24072013-24074513 GCF_019202785.1 Penaeus chinensis | reverse complement strand
GTCTTCCGGGCTGGGAAGGCGACACCTGCCACCTGAGGACACAGCCTGCCTCCTTCAGCGCCAGCAGTTACGTGAAAGTGGCCCTGTCTGCCGTGCCACCACCGAACACCACAACTGTTCACTTGAGGTGTGGTGTTCTCTGTTCTGTCCATTGCCCTTCTTGTGTTGGATGATACGTTGTTGGTGTTATTATTGTTGTTGTTATCATTGTAATAATAATAATAATAATAATGATGATAAGTATTATTATTATTATAATTGTTACTACTGTTATTATCATTATTATTACTATTATCATTATTGTTGTCATGATTATTATTTTTATTATTATTATTAATATCATTATCATTATTATCATTCATTATCATCATCATTATTGTTATTGTTATTATTGTTTATATTATTTATATTATAATTTTTATTATTATTATTATCATTATTATTACTATTATCATTATTGATGTCATTATTATCATTGTTATTATTATTATTATTATTGTTATTATTATTATAATTATTATCACTCATTATCATCATCATTATTCTTATTGTTATTTTTGTTATAATTATAATGATAATAATAATAATAATAATGATAATAATAATAGTAATTATTATTATTATTATTTATTATTATTATTATTGTTGTTGTTGCTGTTACCATTATTGTTACTGTTCTTATTTTTTTACTATTATTATTATCATTATTGTTATTTCTATTATTTTCAATATGAGAATAATAATGATCATGGTGACAGTTATCATCATCATCGTCATCACCACCACCACCAGCAACACCACCACCATCACCATCACCATCAATCACCATCACAATCATCATCCTCACTATCATCATCACCATCAGCACCACCAGCACCCCACCATCTCCACCATCACTATCCCCACCACCACCATCCCCACCACCACCATCCCCACCCCCACCACCACCACCACCATCCTCATCCCCACCATCACCACCACCATCCCCACCCCCACCACCATCACCACCACCACCATCCCCACCACCACCATCCCCACCACCACCATCCTCAACCTCACCACCCCCTCTCCCTCTCCCCCGCCCCCCCAAGATTTCGCACGTGGGAGAGTTCGGGTCAACTCCTGGCGCTGAGTTCCCAGCACGGGCGTGACCTGATGGCGGTGCATCTCGTGGGCGGCCAGGTCTGCCTCAAGCTCGCCCTCCACCAGAGCCCCACCATACACCTGTGCCTTCAACAGGTGCACCTCAACGACGGCAAGTGGCACGCCGTCAGGATAGAAAGGTGGGTTTGGGTGTGTGGTAGGAATGGCCGGGGTGGGGGGATGAGTGGGTGGGTGGGTGTTTGGGTAGGTGGGTAGGTGAGTGGGTGGGTGGGTGGGTGTTTGGATGGGTGGATAGGTGGGTGGATGGGTAGGCGGGTGAGAGAGTTGATGGGTGGGATGGATGGAATGGATAGGTGGGTGGATTGATGGGTGGATGGGTGGATAAGGTGGATATGTGGGTGGATGGGTGGGTTGGTAAGGGGGTGGATGGGTGGATAGGTGGATGGGTGGATGGATGGGTGGGTGGGTGGATGAGGTGGATATGTGGGTGGATGGGTGGGTGGGTGAGAGGGTGGATCGGTGGATAGGTGGATGGGTGGGTGGATGGATGGGTGGGTGGGTTAGTGGATGGGTGGGTGAGTTAGTGGGTGGGTGGGTGGATTTGGGTGAGTAATTCCGTTGTTAGGCAGTTGGCGGGGTGGGTTGTGGGTAGTTAAGCACGTGGGTGGGTAATTGGGTGGGTTGTCGTGTGGGTGGGCAGCTGGCATGGTGGGTTCGTGGGTGGGTTACACTGACGAAATTCGAATACTTTTAGATTCCGGCGCCTGTGTGTGTTTGTGTTTGAGTGTGTGTATGTGTTTATTTGTGTGTGCATTAATTCATGCATATGTGCACACTTACATATTTGTATACTCAGAGACACAAATATATATATATATATATATATATATATATATATACATATACATAGATACACATACACATATATTTAGATATTTGCATCTATATAAACATATATATTTATATGCACACACACACACACACACACACACACACACACACACACACACACACACACACACACACACACACACACACACACACACACACACACACACACACACATACACACACACACACACACACATACCGTCACACCCTCACCCTCACGCATTCATAAATAGATAAATACATATATTCATTCATATATATATTATATATATTATATAGAAGATATATACATACATACATACACAAACATAAACACAAACACATCTCCACGCGCACGAAACTGCATATATATATATATATATATATATATATATATATATATATATATATATATATATGTATATATACACACAAACTCTAGTCACCCTTGTGTAAAATGAAATTGATATTTGTTAATTCTTTTGAAAAAAGGGTATCCGCGAAAAATATATTTCCCGCTAAACCG
>NC_061842.1:24022013-24027013 GCF_019202785.1 Penaeus chinensis | reverse complement strand
TAACTTGTATAATCTTATGTATTGTCACATGCATATATCCCCCCTCCACACACACACACACACAAACATATACATGCATGTAAGCATGGTCATTGCTTTACCTGTTTATTCGTCTCTTCTTGCCACACTAGACATTCCAATGTGGTGTTGTCTTTCCCCTTCCACAAAAGCTATGCATTGTGGTAGTACTACCTTTCATCACCGATTGTCACATGGTAAGCACATGATCTATACCCATCTTTAGGCCGCTGTAGGAGATGCCGGGCAGACCCTTGCGGGGAGCCAAGGAGCAACACCTCGCTCCCAGGCGTGTGTGTGTGTGTGTGTGCGTGTGTGTGTGTATGTGTGTGTGTGTGTGTGTGTGTGTGTGTGTGTGTGTGTGTGTGTGTGTGTGTGTGTGTGTGTGTGTGTTCATTTGCGAAATATGTTTAGTCATAATATAATGATAATATGTACAATTCAGCACCCGTGCATAAATCATGTTTTCCTTACTTTATTCAGTAGTTAAACAAACCTGATGATTATTTTCTAAGTCAATGAGTGGCTTCTGAGAATCTCAAACAAAAGTTGAATATCTCTTAATTAATTAAATTATTAAATTCTTTTTATGGAATTTTAGAAATTCTTGAAACTGAATTATTAAATAGTATGAAATTATGACTAGAAATATACAATCATAGATCTAAACTCGTACTTCAAGAGAGATGGAGTGATAGAGATAGATAAGGAGACGTTGAATGATAAGTGGGTGTATATAAAACAACTAAGTGAAGAACAAGCACAGGATAAAGATATATATATATATATATATATGACTGCCGCGATGGTCCAGTGGTTAGAGCACTGGACTCCGACCCTCGTGGTCCCGAGTTCCATTCCCCGTAAAAATGCCTGCGCTCTGACTAATGGCTCGAGCCCGTGTAAACAACACATCGCCATGAGAAGGAAAACGCAGGTGTCGTAGGGGAAGTCGCTACCGTGGCACAAGTACGAGCGCGCCGAACCGCGGTTGATTAGGAAGGGCATCCAATCAGGCAAGGGTGACACTGCCATATAACTTTTCAGTAGTGAATTGAGAGAGGCCTATGTCCTGGAGTGGAATGAATGGATGTTGAAAAAAGAAAAGGAAAAAAGAAATATATACATATATACATATGCTTAGGACCACTTGGGGAGATGGCCGTCGGCTGATTCGTTGTTCGTATATATATATATATATATATATATATATATAAATATATATATACACACACACACACACACATATATATATATATATATATATATATGCATGTATATATATATATATATTGTTATTTTCATAATCATTATTATCATCTTTACTATCATTATGATTATTATTGTAGTTGTTGTTATTATTTTATAAATATTGTTAATATTATCATTATTGTTATTATTTTTATTATTGTTATTTTTAATCATTATTGTTATTATCATGATCATTGTCATTATTATCATTATCATTATTACTATTATTATTATTATTATTATTATTATTATTATTATTATTGCTATTTTCATTATCATTATTATTGCTATTTCCATTATTATTATCATTATTGCTATTTTCACTATTATTATTATCATTATTATTATTATTGTTTTCATTATTACTAATATATATATATATATATATATATATATATATATATATATATATATATATATATATATGCGCACGCGTGTATGTGTGTGTGCGTGTGTATGTGCATCTATCATCATCATGAAACGGAATGATCATTGGGCTGATCAGCCGTGGCATCCCAAACAAATTTCCCCCAAAAGAAAATATCATGCGTCTTTCTAACTTATCGAATCATGTTCATTCCTGCCAATTATTTGATATAATATAAGTATCCAGTCTTGGGTCTACCTTTCTTCTACCATAAACCATGCTCATCATTAAAACTTTATCCAAATTATCATTTCTTTCCACGTGACCAACGTTCTTCAGTTTACGTATACATATAAGTTCTCATAACTTTCGTATAAACGTTTCTTATATCTATTATTCATATAACATTGATTTGGCATTCAATACTTCCACGGGCAACATTTATAGACATTGGATTATCTCCGTTTCTGTTACTGAATTAAAATAATATTAAATATTTATGACTCTCTCAAATGCTTATTGTATCATAAACTCAATAATGAGAAAAAATGGAACCGTTCTTTAATTCTGGCATTCAGTCAGGTGAGTATCAATTTCAACAACCTGATCCATAAGGTAACTGAGTAATTCAGATTTCCTGACATCCAAAATCTGATATACTTTCTTTCGTTGATTTTAAAACCTCTCTTACATCTCGCGAAATATTTTGGTTCAAGTCTCAGACGTGTTTTCTGCTATGGTCGACAAGTGATACGATTTTATGTTGTAAACACTTTCTGGGATTTATGTCTCTCGTATTTTGATTAATTTGGCTTTCTAAATTGTATTTTCTATAAAATTTGTCACATTCCGTGTCATATTAGAGGCATAAACGACCGGGTTTTTCTGTATCTTTATTGTCCTTCCATTTGTGTGCAATTATTAATTCCCGCCTAACATTGCATGCTGGCTGCAATTAGTTTATGACCAGAAGGAGAATATCCCCCATGGCTAGATTAAATGTTTCTGAACGCAACATCCTTGACATATCAGAAAAAATAATCATATATATGTCAATGTCCAAATATATGCTGGAGTAACAAAACAAACAAACAAAAATGATAGCTAAAATAACTCCATCGACCTTATTCATACGTGCCAGAAGGGACATCGACCTCCCCATCTAACGCTGATGTCGACTCTTCCTGGTTGAGTTACGTCAAATTCAAGCAAAACGGAAGCTTTATAGCAACGTCATTATATCGAGGACCTTATTCAGGGCTTGAGACACGGTGCTTCCTTCATGCGAATCTTCTTTCTTTCTTTCTTTCTTTGTGTGTGTAAGAGAGAGAGAGAGGGGGGGGGGGGAGGGGGGGGGGAGGGGGGGAGGGGAGAGACAGAGACAGAGAGACAGAGAGAGAGAGAGAGGAAAGAGAGAGAGAGATAGATAGATAGATAGATAGATAGATAGATAGATAGAGAGAGAGAGAGAGAGAGAGAGAGAGAGAGAGAGAGAGAGCTAGAGCGAGAGTGAGAGAGAGAGAGAGAGAGAGAGAGAGAGAGAGTGAGAGAGAGAGAGAGAGAGAGAGAGAGAGAGAGAGAGAGAGAGAAAGAGAGAGAGAGAGACTGACTGAGAGAGAGGTAGAGAGAGAGAGAGAGAGAGAGAGAGAGAGAGAGAGAGAGAGAGAGAGAGAGAGAGAGAGAGAGAGAGAGAGAGAGAGAGAGAAAGAAAGAGAGAGAGAGAGAGAAAGACAGAGACAAAGAAAGAGAAAGAGAGAGAGAGAGAGAGAGTGAGAGAGAGAGAGAGAGAGAGAGAGAGAGAGAGAGAGAGAGAGAGAGAGAGAGAGAGAGAGAGAGAGAGAGAGAGAACCAATTAAACAATGAGAACATCAAATAAGTAAATCCATTAACTTGAGTTCCAATCTACTGAAGTGCGACTCCATCCGCCCCTTTCATTGCGAGTGTATGTATTCGTGTGCGTGCATGTGTGTGCCCGAGTGTATATGTGTGCGCGCGTTCATATTTATGTATGTGTGTACATATATACACATAGTTACTGTGTGCATGTGCGTATGGTGTGTTAGCATGACTTGTGCCTCTGTGTGTGTGAGAGATTGAGTGAGTTAGTGAGTGAATGAATTAGTGAGTGAGTGTGTGCGCGCGTGTGCATGCAGTCTGTGCGAGGTCATTCATCAGAAGGATTCTGAACAGTTCAAATAAATCTCATCTGCTCGGACGTGCATTGTCGACTGAAATTAGAAATCCCTGCACATTGTAACGATAAACAGACGGTTGCAATATACATTATGTCCTTTTTTAGCCTTTTAATTGAAAAAAAAAGTGAAATATAGAAAATGAGAGAAAACACAACAAAACAAACAAACAATGTTCGTTATTCCTTGATTTTATGACTTAAAGCGAAAATATATATTTTTCGTTCAGATGAATAACTCGAAAATAAAGGAAAGTCGATAAATAGATAAATAAAAATATAGAAATATAATGCATTAATGATGAACAGAAATAGATGTATGTTCTAAGTATATGGAAACAGCTAAATAAATGAACAATTAGAGAGAGAGAGAGAGAGAGAGAGAGAGAGAGAGAGAGAGAGGAGAGTTAGAGAGAAAGAGAAGGGAGAGGAGAGAGAGAGAGAGAGAGAGAGAGAGAGAGAGAGAGAGAGAGAGAGAGAGAGAGAGAGAGAGAGAGAGAGAGAGAGAGAGAGAGAGAGAGAGAGAGAGAGAGAGAGAGAGAGATCTTCTAAAAAAGCTGTGATCCCCCAAAAAGGCAACAGATCCTAACCCCATCAGCATGCACATTCTTAAAAGGCGTGATGATCAGCTCGCTCTGCTTCTCTCAATGCTTTTCCAGACTTTTCGCCGACGCATCTCTTCTTTCCTGAGTCCTGAGGGTTGCGAGACCTGCCCTCGAGTATGTTCCGCTAACATGGATCTCCTGCCCTGCCTCATACCTCAGCCTCCACGACGAGGTCGACGAGCGAACGAGACGCTTTATCGACAGATGTGCTGGTGGATTGGGATTCGAAGCCCAGTTCGCAGTCTTCAACACCCCCGGGGATACATGGCAGGGGTCATATTTCTGGCTACATTTCTGGACACTCCCTGGCTCTCGACTCTTCGAGGAACTCCGATGCGACGAACCCACGCCACTATGGGCCCTCCAGGAGAATATAGTCTATTTGTACCTCGGTCCAGAACCTCCCTCCATCAGAGGTCCTTCATACCTCGAAAGAAGAGAGAGAGAGAGAGAGAGAGAGAGAGAGAGAGAGAGAGAGAGAGAGAGAGAGAGAGAGAGAGAGAGAGAGAGAGAGAGAGAGAGAGGGAGAGAGAGAGATAGAGACAGAGACAGAGAGAGAGAGAGAGAG
>NC_061842.1:24007013-24017013 GCF_019202785.1 Penaeus chinensis | reverse complement strand
CCGCTCGGGTATTTCGAATTAGCTTTCCCCATCCATCGTCCTCGTCACAGGCGATTGGTGCCCTCGACGTGGGTTCGGTGCCGCGGCCGGAGATCGGGAGTGGAGGACTTTACAGGCCGAGGAAGGGGGTCGAGGCTTCTCTGGTGTGTGGCGATCCTGAGGTCATGGGGGCGGTGGGGCTGAGAGGTCATGGGGCGGTGGGGGTGAGGGTGGGATGGAGTTGCGGGTGGGAGGGGAAAGAGCTGAGCGATGAAGACCGCATGTACCCATGAAAACACGGTCTGTCTGTCTGTCTGTCAGTCTTTCTGAGAGATAGATAGATAGATAGATAGATAGATGATAGATAGATAGCTAGATAGTTAAAAACAAATTATGATTATACAGATCTGATTATGTACAAAAGTCTAAATGTTATTGAAAAGGATGTCTGATTATAAAAAAAAAGATACGGAGAATCCGATAATGCTAAAATCCTGATTGTGATAAAAGTAAATCCAATTACATTAAACTCCTGATAATGTTAAAATTCAGATTATGCCTAAATAGATCTGATTATGTTAATATAAAAGTAAAATTCTCTTACCGGCCTCCTCCTCTTCTCCCGCAAATACACTTGCCGTCCAGGACTTTTTGTTGAAACCGTATCCACTAAAAGCCCATTGGCTGTGGTTTTTCCTTTATTTAAGCGTTGTACATGTGTCGCCGTAAATTTGCAAATCCCTTTGTAACAGTAAAGGAAGGCTATCCAGGCTTTCCACTGGATTGCTGCAGTTTTGTATGGAAGGCAAAAGGCGTTCGTAAAGTAGTGCCCGGTCTTGCTACGATTTATAGAGCAACTGTGAATATTTACGAGAGATGGAAGCTCATTCATATACTGTAGCGCAGGTCCTGCGTGGCCTACGTTTATTGGACAGTTCTAGATGTTTCTCTCTCTCTGTTTATCGGCATCTCTCTTTTTTTTCTCTCTCTCACAGCCACCCTCTCTCTTTCTCTCACTCCTTTCCTCTCTCTTTCTTTCCCTCCCTCGTTCCTCTCTCTCTCTTTTTCCTTTCCCTTTCTCTCTTCTTCTTGCCTCCTCCCTCTCGCCCTCTCCTTATTTTCATCCAAACTGTATTTTCTATCCATCTACCTGCCTACAAATCATAACGATTATCTCTGTCTCGCTATAAATATATCAGCGTTTTTTTCGTCGGCGATTCGGATTAGCATTCAATGGGCAGTTCTTTTTACAGACAACGCGACGTCATAATGCAATACCTCATTTTATTTAGATATGTAAATCTATGGATGCAGCCTCAGTAATCCGGCATTGTGTATGCATTTTTGAATCACTGCCATTGAGCGCCCACGTAAAATGTCTGTAAATCCTTCGTTGTTATATTCGAATATTCTAAACGGGCAATTTCCATGGATCTAGTTTGGAGTCTCGTTAGGTAACGGCACTTGGGGGTCACAGGGCTCTCTCTCTCTCTCTCTGGGTGGTATCAGGAGCGACTGGGTAGGGCCATGCAAAAGGGTGAGGATGTATAAAACGCATTACTGCATTGTTGCATCCACGCATGCATCCACGCACGCACATACACACTCACACTCAGACTCACTCACTCACTTGTTCACACACACACACACACACACACACACACACACACACACACACACACACACACGCAAACACACTCACTCTCATTCATTCACTCACTCACGCACTTACTCACTCACTCACTTATTCACTCACTCACTCACTCACTCACTCACTCACTCACACATATATTCACACACATATTCACACATACGAGGCCGATAAGCGATATATACACACGCACACGCACACACACACACACACACACACACACACACACACACACACACACACTGTAACGAGGCCGATAAGCGGTCGTGTGCAGACTGGGATATGTCTGGCGAGAAGCGGAGATCTTGGGCAGCGGCGAAGGTGTGACAGAGGCAAAGGCTGTCTGCATATCGCTCGCAGGCGACATTCTTTTATACAGGTCTACATAGAAATTTACTAAAGGGTTGCAGAAGAGCGACAATGTGTTCGTGTTAGCAGAACACACACACGCACGCACGCCCACACACACGTACACACACACACACACGCACACATGTACGCACACACACACACACACACACACACGTACACACACACAAACACACACACCCACGCACGCACGCACCCACGCACGCACACACGCACACACACAGACGCACACACACACACACAAACACACACATACACACACACATACATACATACACACGCACACGCACACATGTATGTACTAGATATGTCAATATATGGAGCAAATTAACATGAGGAATTTGTGTTTCTCTCGCCATCCATCCACAAAACTATTATTTTTTTCGAATCTGAAATTTCTTATATACATCGTGCTTTCCGGATCGACTGGCAATAGAGCCTGCATTCCCAGTGGATGGACGCTGAAAGTTTCATAATGAAAAAAGGATGAAAAGTTTAGATTTTTCATTCCCTGAAGGAAAGCAGCCAGAGTAGTTTTTTTTTCTTTTAACAGGTTTGTGTATACGGTCTTTGTCACAGACACGCTTGCAAATATACACACTGTCGTTAATGATCAAACGCATGGATGAAACTAAGAACAAACGAGACGGATGTGTATGCGCACACACACACACGCACACACACACACGCGCGCGCACACACACACACACTCACACCTTTCTCTCTCTCTCTCTCTCTCTCTCTTTCTCCTCTCTCTCTCTCTCTCTCTCTCTCTCTCTCTCTCTCTCTCTCTCTCTCTCTCTCATTACCATGCTGAACGGACTGCTGACCGAACGGTTATATCGCCAAAAGCCATGGCCGACCAACTATTCCAAAGTAATATGAAAACTGAGCAGATATACGTTTACTTTGTCTGTTTTTATTTCATAATGAATTCAAGTCTTTAGTCATGCCTCCATTAAAACAAATTTGTAGCAAAGGAATCATGAGCAACGGTCCTTCAGAAAAGTCAAGCCTCTCGAAGTCCTCAATGCCGGCTAATGAGCGACTGCAGCCAATCGTCCACCTCATCCACATGCCAATACTTGACAAAAGAACATTTTAAGCTCTACTTAGTTCCGTCAGCTTCCAGGGCCAGTGCTCCTTTCGCAGTTTCGACCCTTGTCGTCAGGGAGACAGGTGGTTGGTATGCATCCTTTGTTCGAGTCCTCTACGCCAGCCTTCTGGATTTGTTGAACTGGGAAAGCCTTCTGCGGTTCTCTGCGGCACTTTCCACAGGGCGGTGTCGGGTGTCGGGCGTCGACTTCTCCGTGACGGTCAGAATAGGTCGCTTCCCTCCCTCTACCGTCAGTCTGCTGAGCCCTACTCTCTCCTCTCTTTCTTTCCTTCATTCCTCTCTCTCTCTTTCTCAACTCTTTCTCCTCATCCTGCCCTCCTTCCTCCCTCTCTATCCTCATTCTACCCTCCTTCCTCTCTCTCTCACACTCTTCACCCTGTCCTCCTTCCCCCCCACTCTCTCTTTACCCTCCCCTCCATCCTCCCTCTCCTCCTTCCCCGCTCTCTCCTCATGTTACCCTCCTTCCTCTCTCCCTCTCTCTCCTCTCCCTTTGCTCCCCCCTCTCTCTCTCCTCATACTACTCTCCTCCCTCTCTCTCTCTCTTCACCCTCTCCTCCTCCCTCTCTTTCCTCATCCTGTGCTCCTTCCTCCCTCCCTCTCTCTCTCTTTACCCTCCCCTCCTCCTTCTCTCTCCTCACACTGTCCTCCTCCCCGCCCCTCTCTCTCTCTTCACCCTCGCCTACTTACTCCCCGTCTCTCTTCTCATCCTAACCTCCTCCCTCCCTCTCTCCTCACCCTTCCCTCCTTCTCCCTCTCTCCTCACCCTTCCCTCCTTCTCCCTCTCTCCTCACCCTTCCCTCCTTCTCCCTCTCTCCTCACCCTTCCCTCCTTCTCCCTCTCTCCTCACCCTTCCCTCCTTCTCTCTCTCTCCTCACCCTTCCCTCCTTCTCCCTCTCTCCTCACCCTTCCCTCCTCCTCCCTCTCTCCTCACCCTTCCCTCCTTCTCCCTCTCTCCTCACCCTTCCCTCCTCCCTCCCTCTCTCCTCACCCTTCCCTCCTTCTCCCTCTCTCCTCACCCTTCCCTCCTTCTCCCTCTCTCCTCACCCTTCCCTCCTTCTCCCTCTCTCCTCACCCTTCCCTCCTTCTCCCTCTCTCCTCACCCTTCCCTCCTTCTCCCTCTCTCCTCACCCTTCCTCCTTCTCCTCTCTCCTCACCCTTCCCTCCTTCTCCCTCTCTCCTCACCCTTCCCTCCTTCTCCCTCTCTCCTCACCCTTCCCTCCTTCTCCCTCTCTCCTCACCCTTCCCTCCTTCTCCCTCTCTCCTCACCCTTCCCTCCTTCTCCCTCTCTCCTCACCCTTCCCTCCTTCTCCCTCTCTCCTCACCCTTCCCTCCTTCTCCCTCTCTCCTCACCCTTCCCTCCTTCTCCCTCTCTCCTCACCCTTCCCTCCTTCTCCCTCTCTCCTCACCCTTCCCTCCTTCTCCCTCTCTCCTCACCCTTCCCTCCTTCTCCCTCTCTCCTCACCCTTCCCTCCTTCTCCCTCTCTCCTCACCCTTCCCTCCTTCTCCCTACATCCCCCCTTTTCCCTCTTCCATCCCAGCCTCCTCGACGTCGTGCGGATCGCCACTCTATCCCGGACGATAGATGAAGCGCATCCGACAGCAGGTGCGGCCTTCCCTTATCCGGAAGCGGGCTTTCAGGATATCCGCTGCTGCTGCCGGCGCGACCTCGCATTTTCGCAGGGTTTTTCGTTTCCTTATATTTCGTTTAATTAGACTGGTGGCCGTTTGGTCTTACCGGTTGGACATGATTCTTTTTTATTGATTTGATTATTTTTTGTCGACGCATTTAATGTCCATTTATTTCCTTGTGTCTTTGCCATTGGTTACTTTTATTACTGTAATTCTCAATACATTTATAGTCATCGTCTTTCATTATAAATAATTATTTATATTAGTTTGTTATAATTATTATTGTTTTTGTTACTGTTATTGTCATCATATTGTATATTAAAGTTACTTGTTTTATCATTATTGTCAATATTGTTATTACTGTTATTGTTGTCATTGCAATAATAATAAAAATAATAATGATAATAATAATAATAATGATGATAATAATAATAATACGAATAGTTATAACAATAATAATAAAAAATAGGAATATAATAACAACAATAATAATAATAATAATAATAATAATGATAATAATAATAATCACTATTATTATTATTGTTGTTGATGTTGTTGTAATAGTTACCATGCTTCTTATTTTTTTTATTATCATTATCTTGAATTATCTTTATAATTTCTGTTTATATCAGTATCATCATTATCGTGATCAAAGTTATTATAAAAAATATTATTGTTTTTTTATTGACATTATTATTCATGTTATTGTTACTATTATTAGCATTACTCTGTTGCTGATAAAGATGATAACAATGATAATAAAAACTGAACATAAATTATACTCCATGGATAGCTACGATTTTAATTCTGTTTTGCGTAGCGCTGCTTTCAACTTTTATAATGCCAAAAAATGAATCATAAGCTACCCACGTGGACGGAACAGCACGTGGAGATTACTTAGATCCTATTGCACGGTCTGTATCATTGGTGCCAGAAGTTACCAGAAGCAACCAGGGAGGGAAGGAGGGGAGTTGGAAAGAAGGGAAGGAGGGAGGGAGGGAGGGAAGGATGGAGGGTAGGAGGGAAAAAGGGAGGGAGGGAGGGGTGAAGGGAAGGAGGAAGGGAGTTGGAAAGAAGAGAGAGAGAGAGAGAGAGAGAGAGAGAGAGAGAGAGAGAGAGAGAGAGAGAGAGAGAGAGAGAGAGAGAGAGAGAGAGAAGTTATGATTATTCGCAATGCCTTTGATGTCGTATAACTTGGCTAATTGGCAAAGTACTGGGCGCTCGTTGATCCAGGGGGATGGCATAAACACTATAACCGAGTTTGAGGATTTATTGATTGAATCTTATTATTATCCCAGGAGCTCCTCTTGCTATGGAGTACGCACAGGCACCACACACCAGTGAGATTTGTTAACTGGCACAGGACCTGCCCGTATTATCACTGCTCAGACACGTCCCAGTGTGTGTGTACATTGACCGGCACAGGTTTCTTGTTTCCTGTGAGATGGGGCACTTGGCTTTAGAAGACATGCCATTGTATTAGAAAAGTATAGCGCGTTTTATCATGATTATTTACATGAGGATGAAGGGATGCCGTGCAACTGTAATAAACTCTTGGTTAGTTATAATAATACTATTAGTAACAGTGATGATGATGAAGTTGATAACCAATAAGATTCAATTGTTTAGCTATAACTCAAATCTCAGTTTACGGAGTGTTTCACAAACTGCTAAAGAAAGCACACTTGATCACTCACTTCCTATTGACGATGATTACACGCTATACCGATACAAGCTGACGACTATAATAATTGTTATTGTCATTATTTGTCTATTATTTTTATTATCATCATTACTGTTATTATCGTTATCATAATGGTTATTATTATTGTCATTATTAGTCATTATTACCGTTATTCTTATAGTTATCATGATCATAATTGTTTTCTTTATCACTTGCAATTCATTATTGTCATTAATTGTTTTATTACTATTATCATTATTGATTTTGTTGTCGTTAGAGTCACTATTAGTATTACCATTTTGTGTTTTGCTTGATATAAAATTACATTAACCTATTCTACAACCCAATTGTCTCACATCTGTAAGTATACACGAGGATTTATATTGTCACCATTTCTTTATCTTGCAAAAGCATCAAGGTACAGCACTTATTAAAAACATGTTTTCCCAGTGCCTTAACCAGAAGAAAAATACATTTCTGCCACCACATGTATAAACGTTTATATGATTGTCAAAGGTTAACCCAGTTTCTACTCCGGCAAGGGTTTACACACATAATACATTGCCCCAGTCTTTCCACTCCTGAAATTTCCGCAGAGTCTCTATAGCAATGTAAACATAACACTAACAATGATACAACTCTCGGGTTCTCTCCTGTAGAAGGATAATCACGCTCTTAAGTAGACAAGCAAGCCTGTAGACGTCTTGGCACTGTAGTTTCCTCCAACGAGCAGTTCCGTAGCTATTGTCCCTTTTCGAGCTGACAAAAAACATGCGCTGAGTGTGTGTGTGTGTGTGTGTGTGTGTGTGCGTGTGTGCGCGTGCGCGTGAGCAATGTAGGTTAGGGTTAGTGTGTGTGTGTGCAATATAGGTTAGGGCTAGTCTGTGTGTGTGTGTGTGTGTGGTGTGTGTGTGTGTGTGTGTGTGTGCGTGTGCGTGCGCGTGAGCAATGTAGGTTAGGGTTAGAGTGTGTGTGTGTGCAATATAGGTTAGGGTTAGTCTGTGTGGTGTGTGTGTGTGTGTGTGTGTGTGTGTGTATCTGTATTTGTATCTGTGTCTGTATAGGTGTCCACATGCAGAAACACATATCTCTCGCGATTCTGTAAGATAAATCGTGCTTGAAAAACGGCACAAATAAACATCAATAAAACTTGCCGTTTTATTTGTGTTATCATATCTCCTGGAACATAAAAGAAGTGTAATGGCAACAGGACTTCCGGGCCCGATCACCGTGCTAATGGACTGGCCGGGGGGGTGGGGTGGGGGTGTGGGGGGGGGGGGGTGGACAGAGGCCAGAGATCGAGTGTCCAGCGATTCCACGTGCATTGAAAACGCATATGAAAAGTAATATGGCTGTATGTATGAGAGAGGTAGGGAGGGAGAGAGGGAGGGAGGGAGGGGTGTTGGGAAGAAGGGAAGGAGGGAGGGAGGGAGGTAGGTAGGGAGGGAGAGAGGGAGGGAGGGAGGGGTGTTGGGAAGAAGGGATGGAGGGAGGGAGGGAGGGAGGTAGGTAGGGAGGTAGAGAGGGAGGGGTGTTGGGAAGGAGGGAAGGAGGGAGGGAGGTAGGGAGGGAGAGAGAGAGGGAGGGAGGCGTGTTGGGAAGAAGGGAAGGAGGGAGGGAGGGAGGTAGGTAGGGAGGGAGAGAGAGGGAGGGAGGGAGGGTGGTTGGGAAGAAGGGAAGGAGGGAGGGGGGAGGGAGGTAGGTAGGAGGTAGAGAGGGAGGGGTGTTGGGATGGAGGGAAGGGGGAGGGAGGTAGGGAGGGAGAGAGGGAGGGAGGGAAGGGTGTGGGAAGAAGGGAAGGAGGGAGGGAGAGAGGGAGGGAAGGAGGGGAGTTGGGAAGAAGGGAAGGAGGGAGGGAGGGGAGGGAGGGAGAGAGGGAGGGAGGGAAGGGTGTTGGGAAGAAGGGAAGGAGGGAGGGAGAGAGGGAGGGGAGGAGGGGAGTTGGGAAGAAGGGAAGGAGGGAGGGAGGGAGGGATTGAGGGAAGGATGGAGGATAGGAGGGAAAAAGGGAGGGAGGGAGGGGTGGAGGGAAGGAGGAAGGGAGTTGGAAAGAAGAGAGAGAGAAAAAGAAAAAGAGATAGAAACAAATGGATTATTTGTCTGTCTTTCTCTTTCTCCCTTCCTCCTTCCCTTCCCCCCACCTCTCTCTCTTTCTTTCACCCTCCCTCATTCCTTCCCTCCATCCCTCCCCCATCTCTCTCTCCCCCCCCCTCCTTCCCTCTTTTCTCTCTATCTCTCTCTTCCCCCATGCTCCCTCTCCCTCCCTACACGCACTTGAGAACGAACTATCCCTTGCTTCTTCTCTCCCTCTCTCCCTCTCCCTCCCCACCTCATTCAGACGACACCTGAACAGAGTGTCGTACGCCTGCTTGCCACGCGTTTTCGCATGCAATATACTGCCATGGTCATGCACGTGTCTCCGTGGCTGACAGTCTCATCTCCTTCTATTAGAGGCCAGGCATAAACACTAACCTCAGGAGATTCCACAGGAAGCTGGGAGGACGGTTAGGCAACGTCTTTATGGATAGGTATATCTACGGGACTGATGTGCAGGTGTGGAAAAGGAGAAGAAGGAGAAGGAGGAGGAGAAGGAGAAGAAGGGAAGGGGAAAGGGAAGGGAAAGGGGAAGGAGAAGGAGGAGGAGAAGGAGAAGGAGAAGGAGATGGAGAAGGAGAAGGAGAAAAAGGAGGAAGAGGAGCAGGAGGGATGAGAGAAGGAGGAGAAGGAGAAGGAGAAGGAGAAGGAGAGGGCGAAGGAGAAAGAAGACGAGAAGGAGAAAGAGAAAGAGAGGGAGAAGGGAAGGAGAAGGAGAAAAGAAAGGGGAAGGGAAGGAGAAGGAGAAAGAGATGGAGAAGGAGAAGGAAGAAGGGGAAGGGGAAGGGGAAAAATGGACGGGGAAGGGGAAGGGGAGGAGAAGGAGGGGAGAAGAAGGAGAAGGAGAGAAGGAGGAAGAGAAGGAGAAAAGTGAGGGAGAAGAAGGAGTAAAGAGAAGGAGAGAAGCGAGGAAAGAGAGGAGAAGAAGGAGAAGGAGAGGAGACGGAGAAGGGAAGGAGAAGGAGAAGAGAAAGAGCAAGAGAAAGAGAAAGAGAAGGAGAAGGAGAAGGGAAGGAGAAGGAGAAGGGAGAGGAGATGGCGTAAGAAGAAGGAGAAGAGGAGGAATATGAAGTAGGAGGAAGGAGAGGAGAAGGGGAAGGGTGAAAGAGAAGGAGAAGGAGGAGAAGAAGAAGAAGAAGAAGAAGAAGAAGAAGAAGAAGAAGAAGAAGATGAAGGAGGAGAAGGAGAAGGAGAAGGAGAGGTATAAGGAGAAAAAGAAGGAGGAGAATGAGAAGGAGAAGAAGGGGGAGAAGCAGAAAGAGAAGGAGAAGAAAAAGGAGAAAAAGAACAGGAATAAGAAGACGAAGAGGAAGGAGAAGGAGGAGGTAAAGGAGAGGGAGAAGGAGAAGAAGAAGGAGAAGGAGGAGGTAAAGGAGAGGGAAAAAAAGAAAAGTAAGGAATAAGAAAGGAGAGATGAGAAAATAGGAAAAAAGGAAAAATAGAATAGATAATGGAAGGAAAAGGAGAAAAAAAAAAT
>NC_061842.1:23990038-24006913 GCF_019202785.1 Penaeus chinensis | reverse complement strand
CTCAACCCAGCAAAAGCCAGGGCAGCATCTAATAGGATGAATACCAAAACACAGTCTGGATCGCACCTTCTCGACCATGCGGCTCCTGCTAGGACTTCGTCTGTGTTTGTCTGCTTCTCGAAGCCAATCATCCTCCCACCGAGCGTCTCCCTTGCTGCGAGACGCAGTACATTGAGCTAGTGTCTCCAAAAATAATACCCATGGGAGGCCCCTGGGTAGCGAGGGAAGGAGGAAGAACCTCCCTCCCAAAAAAGAAAATTAAAACTGGCGGACAAGGCACTTCCAAACCCCATAAACGTAATCATCCCGTTTAACCATAAATACAATGGAGACATGGTCGAAGTATTAACTATAGTAAACGACCTCAGATTATTAGCCTCGTCCTATGCTCCCGATATTATAGTCTTACAAGAAACACACTTAAACAACCTCGTCTGCGACGAGGTCGTATTACTCAGAAACTACCATTTGTGTCGGAAGGATCGTGAGGATAGGGGTGGAGGCGGAGTCGCCATGTACATCCACCAAAGCCTCCCTTTTACAGAAGTGACTATTGATTCTACTTTGGAGTTTGTCGCATGCAAAGTAAAAATCAATAACACGTATCTGGCTACATGTTCGGTTTATTGTCCCCCTGACAAAGTGGTAATTTATGATGAGCTCTTTGCTCTTCAGGATAGTCTGCCACAAAATAAATTAATTTTAGGTGATTTTAATGCTCATCATACATTATGGGGTTCCCTGCGGGCGGATGGTAGAGGTGAGCAAGTAGTTAAGCTGATTAACGACTCTGATTTAGTCCTTCTGAACGATGGTAGCCCGACGCGGGTAGACGATAATACCGGGAATTTGAGCTTTATAGACTTATCACTGGTCTCATCATCAGTAGCAGCCAAGTGCCTGTGGCACACCATTGACGACTCGTTGGGAAGCGATCATCTTCCTATTTTGATTAAATATTCATGCGACACAGCAAGAACGCCTTCAGCGCCTAAATTTAACTTAAAAAGAGCAGACTGGGTCACCTTCACAAGGAGCGTCAAGCTCGAACTTGTTGGAGAAACCATTGATGATAAAGTAAACAATATTCAGAATTCGATTTTAGAAGCAGCTTTGCTATCCATTCCTAAAACTTCGACAGATAGCGTTAAGCATAGAGTTCCATGGTGGACACCAGATTGCCGCAGGGCGCTGTGCCGACGCAATAAGGCCTACAGGCTTTTCAAAAATAACATCAATAATGAGAACTTTTGCAACTACAAACTAGCAAGAGCTAGGGCTCGTAGAGTAATTAGACAAGCTAAAAGAGACTCCTGGCGTAGCTTTGTCTCTACAATCAATAGTAATACAAAAATATCAGAGGTTTGGTCCACTGTCAAAAAAATTAATAAAAACAAAACATCCTGCAAAATTAAAAACATCATCCACGAGGGAACAAATTTCGATTCACCAAAAGACATTGCTAATGTACTCGCCAGGCAGTTCTCTTATACAAGCAGCTCAGCAAACTACCATCCTGCTTTCCTGCCCACCAAGGAAGCCGCTGAGCTGCAACCTATTCACTTTGCCACAGGAGATGACTTTGATTATAATAAAGACCTTACAATAGAAGAGCTTGTCCGAGCCCTAGAAGCCTGTAGAGGAACATCCCCGGGCCCCGATGAGATTCGATATGAGATGATGAAGCATCTTAATCATGATGACATGATTAAGTTGCTAGAAGTGTACAATGAAATTTGGAAAAGCCATACTTTTCCAAACTCATGGCACTTCGCCCACATCATTCCTGTATTGAAAGGAGGGGGTAATCCCAGAACTGCCATCTCCTACCGACCAATTGCGTTGACAAGTTGCTTATGCAAGGTCATGGAAAGAATTGTTAACAGTAGGCTATTGCATTTTTTAAATAGCAGTAATTTACTAGTTGACGAGCAGTGCGGCTTCCGAAAGGGACGCCAAACTCTCGATCAACTAGTAAAGCTGGACAGTCATATTCAAGAGGCAATTGCCAAAAAAGATCTTTTGATTTCAGTATTTTTAGATATAGAAAAAGCCTACGACATGACATGGCGATATGGCCTACTCAGAAAACTTTATGCTTTCGGATTACGTGGAAACTTGCCTTGTTTTATTCAAAATTTCATATCTGACAGAACGTTTTCTGTCAAACTTTTTGCCGACAATGTCACTTTTTCGGACATTTTTGTCCAGGCAAACGGTCCCACAAGGAAGTGTCTTGTCGCCAACATTATTTCTATGTATGATTAATGACATCCTACCAGCTCCCCCTCGAAATCTTAAATACTCACTGTACGCCGATGATTGTGCATTATGGCATTCCAGTGGGGTTTTAAGTTTTCCATAAGAAAGAGTATTGGGGTAATTTTTTCACATAGAAAGATACCAAATATCAGATTAACTTTAGATAACCACCCAATACCCATTCAAAATTCTGCTAGATTTCTTGGTCTACTCTTTGATAGTAGACTCAATTGGAAAGACCACATTGGTCAGTTAAAAAATAAATGTCAAAGAGCACTAAATTTATTAAAGTGCATTTCTGGTAATAAATGGGGAGCTGATAGACAGTCTTTGCTAATGGTATATAAAGCCCTGATTAGGTCTAAAGTAGACTATGGGTCAATCGTGTATGGTTCGGCATCGAAAACAAGTTTGAAAGGATTGGATGCTGTGCAGAATGCTTGTTTGCGTGTGTGTCTTGGAGCCCTAAAATGTACTCGGATCGAGCGTCTTGAGGTGGAGTCAGGAGTACCTCCCCTCCGACTCAGACGCGGCCAGTTAGCACTGACCTATGCCGCAAAGGTGGCTCGAGACCCGAGCCACCCTAATGGCAATGGAGGCATTAGGCCCTTTGCCACGAGACTCCACGACCTCGTCGAGAAAGTCGGTATAGATCTCTCTACCATCGATACCCTGGTTCAGTCAAATATAGCGCCATGGGAAACACCCAATTTTTCTATCATGGAAGCCTGGCTTCCATCAGCCAAGGCCATGGCGCCGGAGGGTGAGGTACGCCAGAGGTTCAGAGAGATCCTTATTAAACATCTATCTTTTTTTCATATATATACCGACGGCTCCAAGACAGATGAGTGTGTAGGTGCGGGTGTATGGTCGACTGAATGTGAACTAAAGTTTAGACTGCCGAATCATACATCGATTTTTCTTGCGGAACTTTTTGCCATTGATAAAGCTATTGATTTTGCACTATCGACGACCCACGATAGAATAGTTATTTTTTCAGATTCATTAAGTTCACTTAAAGCTATTAAATCCTTAGATACAACTAAAAATGAATTGCTGGGTAATATCATTCGTAAATTACACGGTGCCAACAAATCAATCAAACTAATATGGGTACCAGGTCACTCTGGTATCCATGGTAATGAACAGGCTGACAAACTAGCCGGGTCAACTGGCGATCTGGACACTACCATAGTTCGTACAGATCTCAGGTGTTTTGTGTCTCTTATAAAAGCAAAAATACATCTCCTGTGGCAAAGTGAGTGGACCAACCTCCAACTCACAAATAAAATAAAACCAAATATAGAACTGTGGACTACAGCCCACAGAAAAGAAAGAAGGGAGGAGGTGGTGTTGGCCCGACTCAGGGTCAACGCTGCAAGATTCACCCACCTCACTCCCTATGTTGAAAAGAAGATACCCACCACAATGTCCCCTCTGCAAAACCAACCTTACCCTAAATCACTCCATCACAATATGCAACCTCTACAACAACCAGAGACTAAAACTAAAACATTATTTTCGACAACAAAACAAAGATTTCACTTTAATAAATCTATTATCAGATGATGAAAAAATCATTAATAAAGTAATCACTTTTTTAAGGGAGACAAAACTTTATGACCTTATATAGATTGATAGAATAAATAGGATCCATTGGCTTAATAACCTTGGCCACATGCCGCTGGTTGATAGCCAAGAAATCCAACAAAGAAGAAAAGATCGATGGTGTTATTTTTATTATAAACATTATTATAATGTTTTTTAACATTAGTAACAGCAAAATAACATAACGTAAAATATTTCGTAAATCAAAGAAAAGGGTGAGCGGGCGAGACAGGCAGTACTCGTAACTGGCTCATTGGTGATTTAGTACAAGTGTAGCCATCTATGTGTAAAACAATCAAACAAGTACTCACAGTGGGCATAGCACGTGTCTACACGTCGTACCCGTCGGCAAGGGGATATATGAATATGTATATATATGTATATATGATGTATATATATATATAAGTATATATATACACATATGCATACAGTGTGTGTGTGTGTGTGTGTGCGTGTGTTTGTATGTGCGTGTGTGTGTATATGCGTGTGTTTGTAAGTGTATGTGTGTGAGTGTGCGTGTATAATAATAATAATAATAATAATGATACTACTACTACTAATAATAATAATGATAATAATAATAATAATAACAATAATGATAATTATAATAATAATGATAATAGAAATAATAATCGGTGTATTGAATCTCGTGCAGCCAGGGCCTTAAAATATAAATAGAAGAATAGACAAACTATGTAAAAATAAACACATATAAACAAACAACAAAATAAGCTAACAACCTATAGGAAAAATAACAACAAAAGAAGCAAGATAAATAAAATAACAAAAGACAAGTGCAAGTACAGGTAAGCTAGGAGTCCTGGACTAGTAATTGTGGACTAGTGTTCGTAGGAGAGGTGTGGTGAGCAGTTCATTGACTAGTGCTCGTTGATGAGTTGGACTAGAGTAGGTATTGTGCTCCGGTGGTAGCCTTCAGTGCAGCCCATGATGGAAACCAGTTTGCATCGCCCGGGCTATGCCCATGAGGGGAGCCCGGCTTGTGTCGACTAATGCCGACTCGCTAACTTGTGTCAGGACCGAGAATAATCTTGGCTGCCCTTTTCTGTGCCCTCTCGAGTTGTAGCAGCTGAGTGGCGGTGAGAGAGGGGGGGCCAGGCGGAAGAGGTGTAGCCTGCAGATATTTTGAAGCTCCGGAAGTGGGACACTAAGGGATTTGAGGCGACGCAGCATGTGAAGCTTGTACGAGGCGGACCTCACGATGTCTCTGACTTGCTGTGTCCAGGAGAACTTTTCGTTGATTGTGACGCCGAGCAGCTTGGTGGAACACACTACGTCGAGCGGATGGTTGTCCAGCGTGGGGATGGATGCAGGGTCAGGGCTGGTTGAGAAATCGAATTGCATCACGACCGACTTCTGGCTGTTGATAGTGACGTGATTTGCGGTGGTCCAGGAGAGGAGGTTGTTGAGGGTGCGCTGGGCAGGATTTATGCAGGAATTGGCTATGGCAGCTGCGATGGTCGAGTCATCCACGTATTTCTAACGATGCGCGGTATCCAGGAGCATGTCTTTAATCATGATGAGGAAGCTCAGGGTGCCCATTCAAGTACCCTGGGGTACTCTGGAGGTGAGTGACAGGAAGCTGGAAACTTGACCCTGCACATGCATGGCCTGTTGCCTGTTAGAGAGAAAGTCTGTCAGCCAGGGGATGAGTCACTCTCTGATGCCCATGGACACTGCTGCTTTTGAGATGACCGTGGTGTGTTCTACCAGGTCGCAGGCTTTCTCGAAATCTGGGCTGATGCTGGTGATGGAGGATTTGCACTTGTCGAGATGGGCAAGAAAGAATTCGAGGAAACGCTGGGTGCTAAGTCATGGTAAGCTGCTGACAAATCGAGGCAAGGTGGTCATTGAGAGCCACTACTGCTTCACTGGGGCTGAGGTTGCTGGTGCATGGAAACGTGCACCACCGATTTGCAAGGCACCCGCGGGTGCTAGGGCACGACTGAGAGTCCAAACAAGGCCAGATATACTCGTCATTTAATCCTCGCTGAGGCTTTGGTTCTTTACTGGACTTCGAGCCATGTGGCTGTTTGCCATGTGGCCTATGTCTAATGGCTTACACAAATCGTGCTTATGTACACGGTATATTCCTCGGCTACCTACTCATGCCTCACCCTCGAGGCACCTTAGATTTGCCTCAAGGGTGACCCAACTTGGCTGGTCCTGACTTGCTGGTCATTTCGTTCTCGCATGCGCTGTCCCTAGTATATCTTCATGGCTGCTCGTCCTTGTCGTCTTCTTCATCCTGGTCCTTGGTAAATCCGTCCGTCCTCGACGTCCACACATCCTCGAAGGTCTCGCACAGGTCCTCCTTGACTTCGGATTCGTCCTGACTGCCTCATAGTCCTGGTCCAGGCCTAACTCGGCGGCGTACTCGCCCAATGCACGTCCTCGCAGATCTCGTCCAGGTCCTTCTCGGCTGCGCGCTCGTCTTGACGTCCTCATAATCTTCCTCTGTATCTACGGGCGTCCAGGCAGGAGGCGTCCTCTTCGGCATCTGCGGGCGTCCAGGCAGGCGGCGCCCGTCCACTGCATCATAGGGTGACAGGTGCCTGCACAGGAGAGTTCCTGGTCCTTCGCTGGATCTACGGACGTCCCGGCAGGCGGCTTAATACCTGCTCTAACGAACATCCTGGACTGCAGGCTTCTGGCGATCTTCCGGTGACGTCCCTCCCACAGCATCCTAAGGTGACTGTTTCTGCAGAAGGGTCCTCCTTCTGTTCCGTGTCAGGTATCGGTGAACAAGATTATACACGTAAGGGCCAAGATAGTAAGAGACAAAGAAAGGCAACAAAGAAAAGGGGGTGTTAAGCGTGTAGCCGGTTACTTAATTAATTTGCAGTTTTTAATGTTCGTTTTTTTTACGTTATTATTATTTTTTTTTTTTTTTTTTTTTTTTTTTTTACTTTTAGAAAATAAGAGAGGGAGACGTCAGTACCGATTTGCAAGGACCTGGCTTGAACTACTTACCGTCTCTGATAGATAGGAGAGTAGAAAGGAAAACGACAATGGCAATCCACAAGGATTTACTTGAACCAATTGTCTTAACACAGAGAAGAAATGTAGGAAAATAAGAAATCATGTACTAGTCACTCGTCACGACTGATAAAATCGCCTGCAACTACGACAGCAACAAACCCTATTAATGAAAGGTTTCAGTGTCTTTTGTTCTGTGTGTATGAGTGAGTGAGTGCGTGTGTGCATGTGTGAGCGACAGGGAGTGTTAATGAGAATGAAAGCGAGAGTGACCTCACACAGAGTGAAATGTATGCCAAACACGTAGATTAACGTTCATTTTACCAACAATGCGATAAACTAACTATGGAACTAATACAAAATTATTTCAACTACCACACTGAATTCAACATTTAATGATATGCGACAGAATGACGCACTAATGAACGGTGACATGAAAATTATCGCAAGAGAATTTTCTCGGGGTCAGCAAATCTCCCGAGGTAGCCTTGTCCAGCTGGGCATACAGACTTCATCGACGGGGATTTATACCCAAAAATACCATACTATACGAAGCGAAACGAGCTGGGAAAATTAATAAATAACACACTCTTTCCTGCGAATCTGTGATGGGCGCTCGTGACATGCCCTACGGGTATCTATCACGAATCACACGATCGCTTGGGATTTACTCAAACATGCCAGCGACTTCTAGAGGGTGAGCTGTATGTGATTAATAAGCGAATAACGATTTAGCTTAAACCCTAGTCCTACATTATTTAACGGACATGCTTCGGGTCACCTGACTCAAAGTTGCTGATTGTACGAATAGCTTCGGTTATACCTGTACCTACTATCGTTACGTCGGAGCGTAGATCTATTAGGCATATATGCAACCCCGGGTTAATCAGGCATCCCTGTGATATGGGGAAGGTTCTAACGCTATACTGAAAATAATAAATGTATATAAAATCGCGTTCCAAACTCCGTTCCAGCGCCTCAGCGAGGATTAAAGGACGAGTTCATCTGACCTTGTTTGGACTCTCAGTCGTACCCTAGCACCCGCGGGCTCAGGTCATCTCACCAGCCTTCGGCCCTCCCACAGGGCTGCCACACTCGGCACTTACCCAAGACTCGTCTCGTGTGTTACCATCACTTGTACTCTTCCGAAATAAAGAGTCAAGCTGTTAGAACCACTATGTCTACCCCTGCAAACCAATGTTTAAAGACCTCTAAATACTCTTACATTCTGGTGGCAGCGTGGTAGTTACGTCCTTTTGGCTCGCAACACGGATACACAATCTCCGAATTTCGCGTCGCTTCCACGACGACTATATCTTCAAAACCACGTGAGTTCACGTTTTGGGGCTTTTCCTTTCTTTTCCCTATCTTTGTTAAGCCGTATGTGCAGTCACCCTCACATTGGTTTTGTTGGGTAAAGTGCTAATTGACAGCGAATGGCACGTGCTCTCACTTTCTTCTGACCTTAGATCGCTGGAACGGAGCTTGCAACGCGATTTTATATACATTTATTATTTTGAATATAGCGTTAGAATCTTCCCCATATCATAAAGGTATCTGGAGGCCTTTAAAAATTGGTTTGCAGGGGTAGACATAGTGGTTCTAATGACCTGACTCTTTATTTCGGAAGAGTACAGCAAGTAATGGTAACACACGAGACGAGTCTTGGGTAAGTGCCGAGTGCGGGGAGATCGGCGGATCCGTCGACCAGCCCTGTGGGGGGGCGGAAGGCTGGTGAGATGACCTGAGTCCAAACTAGGTCAAATGAACTCGTCATTTAATCCTCGCTGAGGTGCTAGTTCTTTACTGGACTTCGAGCCATGTGGCCTATGTCTAATGGCTTACACAAATCGTGCTTATGTACACGGTGCATGGGGGGTGGTAGAGCACAGGAGATGAGGGATGCGGCTAGGTCGGGAGGTGAGGGGGTGTGTCTGTGTGTGTGTGTGTACACACACACACACACACACACATATATATACATACACACATTTATTTGTTTGTTCAACAGCCATTCATCCCACTGCAGGATCTAGGCCACTCTCTATTTATTATTGAGAGGTTATTTGGCAATACCAACCTTACCTGATTAGATGCCCTTCCTAATTAACCGCGGTTCAGCACGCTACCACTTTATGCCACGACGGGAAAATGAACTCGGGACCATGAGGGTCGTAGTCCAGTGCTCTATCCACGGGACCATCTCGGTAGTTATATATACATATGTATATATAAACACACACACACACACACACCTGTGAGTGTATATATATATATATACGTACATACATATATATATGTGTGTGTGTGTGAGTGTGTGTGTGAGTGTGTGTCTGTGTATGTATGTATATATGTATATATATATATATATATATATATATATATATATATATGTATATATATCCCACACACTCTCGTTATATATGTATATATACACATAAACACACTCTCTCTCTCTCTCTTTCTCTCTATCTCTCTCTCTCTCTCTCTCTCTCTCTCTCTCTCTCTCTCTCTCTCTCTCTCTCTCTCTCTATATATATATATATATATATATATATATATATATATATATATATATACATACATATACATACACACACATACATATCACACACACACACATACACACACACACACACACACACACACACACACACACACACACACACACACACACACACACACACACACATATACACATATACACCCATTTATACATATATCTATCTGTGTATGTAAGCGAGAGACAACCGCAAGCTACCAGATGTAAGCGAGGTGTGAGATGGACGGTCGTGGTCTCGGCGCTTCAATCGTATGAGCGTAAATGTGCGTCGGGTGCAGGATTCCTTCGTTTACGGCCATGAGCCAGGCTTAAAATTAACTTGCGGTACTGTTCTAACAGTGCGCGTCTCGGGCGAGTTTCGGGCGCTTCAATTGAGCGTAATGCTCGGTAGGGAGGGCGCAGGATTCCTTCGTTTATGGCCACAAGCCGGGCTTAAAATTAACTTGCGGTGATAATAACTATGTAAGCCTATATAGAGCACGAAGTAGTAAGACAGACTTGGTGTGGGACAGGAGAGCAGTTTAGCAATGACAAGGCGTTAAAGGAGGCGAGGTGACACTTCGGCAGGAGTAGCTTGCCAGTAGATAGCGTGGATCGGCAACATGCGTCGGCGAGGAGCGTGGTGGTAGATGAATTATGTAAGCTGCCATCAGATGTAAGCCAGAGACCACCGCAAGCTGGTTTATTGCTGAAGATAGATATGAGACCCCCAAGAGACCTCCGTGTCCTCGAGTGGAGGACGAGGTGGTGGTGGACCCTGTGTGGCTTGGCCTGTCTGCCGTGTCTCTCTCCCTCTGTCTTACGAACGTGTCCTTTTATGCGGTGGTTCCCTTCATAAGCGGATGTTTATTCCCGTGCGAAAAGAGAAAGCCTAGCAGCACCTGCTTCCGCACAAGGAGAAGGACAGCTGCCTAAACAGAGGTGTGAAGTGTACCAACTGGTCTTGTTACGTAATGCTGACAATTTATCTATCTATCTATCTATCTATTTATCTATATACCTATATGTGTATATATATGTGTGTGTGTATATGATGTATGCATGTATATATATATATATATATATATATATATGTATATATATATATTAATATATATATATTAATATATATATATGTATATATATATTAATATATATATATGTATATATATATTAATATATATATATATATATATATATATATTTATATATATATGTCTATGTGGAGCAACACATGGCAATATCAGGATCATAGACCTTGACTTTGCCGACAATGTTGCTATCCTATCAGAATTCCTGGAATCACTTGTGGTAGCTCTTGATGCGTTTAGCAATGAGGCAAAGCCCTTGGGCCTAGAGGAGTCCTGGACTAAGACCAAGATTCAGGACTTTGGGGGTCTATTAGGAGAACCCATTCAGGCGATACATGCTTGTGTTGAGGACACTGAAGTCACAGAGAGCTTTACATAGCTTGGTAGTGTAGTCCATATCTCTGGGCTGTCAGACCAAGAAGTCAGTAGACGGATTGGTCTCACACACACACACACACACACACACACACACACACACACACACACACACTGTAAAGGCTCTACATGAACGCCTTAAACATATGGTTAAGCAGGAGTAGTGAAAGGGACGGTTGGCTTAACCTCTTTTATTCAGAAGCGTAAGCAACACAGATAATTCACACGGATACAAGTCTGGGTAAGGCTTAGTGCTGGGTCAGGTCAAGCCGGAGAGGGGCGCGGCGGCTGGCTCAGCAGCCAGCCCTGACCCGACACGTGGTCGGCAGGAACTCTCTGAAGTGACTCTCCTGACCTGGGTTATCCTGAGCCTTAAATACTGGTGGGTGGCGTGCGCGTGGGGGCGCCTGCGGTGGGCATGCCAGCGTGGCAGCCCCGGCCGCGTGAAGCCACGCGTATACGTGCTTCTGTACACCACGTGGGAGCTACTTATTCATACTTATATTGCTCGGCCACCTACGCACGCCTCGCCCTCGAGGCGTCTGATATTTGCCTCAAGGGCGACCCAACCTGACTGGTTCTTGACTTGTAAACACTTCGTTCTTGCATGTGCTGTCCCTGATGCATCTTCGTGGCTGCTCGTCCCTGTCGTCATCTTCATCTTGGTCACTGTTCTCTCTGTCCGTCCTCGACATCCCCACGTCCTCGAAGGTCTCGCACAGGTCCTCCTTGACTTCGGATTCGTCCTTGTAGTCCTCGACCAGGCCTAACTCGGCGGCTTACTCGCCCAATGTACATTCCCGCAGATCTCATCCAGGTCCTTCTTGCTCGTACCGACGTTCTCGTTGTCCTCGTCACGGGCGTCCGACAGGAAGTGTCCTCTTCGAGCTCCTGGAGGTTAAGTGGATCTGCGGCGTCCAGGCAAGTTCACAGCATTATGGGTCGACTGGTACCTGCTCTTGCGAGTTCCTGGTCCTTCACTGGATCTACGGGCGTAATTATCCTAGTCTTTCTCGGTTTCTGACGATCTTCCGGTGACGTTTCCACAGCGTCCGAAGGTGACCGTTTCTGCAGCAGGGCCTCCTTCGGTACCATGACAGATATTGTGAACAAGATTATACTCATAAGAGCCAAGATAGTAATAGAAAAGAAAGACAACAGAGAAGAGGGGATGTTAAGTGCCACAAGTCAATTATTTATATAATTTGCAGTTTTTATGGTTGAATTTTCGTTATTTTCGTCTTTTTTTTTCATTTTGTGTTTCATTTTCACAAAGTTAAGAAAAAAAAAAAATAGGAGAGAGAGACAGGTAACATCAGTCCACATAGACCTAGCTTGAACTGCTAACCGTCTCTGATAGACAGGAGGGTAAATAAGGGAAGCGACAACGGCATCCGCAAGGATTTACTTGAACCAATTGTCGCAACGCAGAGAAGAAATGTATGTCACAAGTCACACATCACGACTTGACAAACTCGCGGGAGTGCGTGAGAGTGTGTGTGTGTGTGAGTGTGAGTGACAATGAGAGTGAAAGTGATCTGACACAGACTAGACATGGGTGCCAAACACGGAAATTAACGTTCATTTTACACAAATGCAATAAACAAGCTATAGAAGTAATACAAAATTATTTCAAATACTACATTGAATTTAACATTTAATAATATGCGACAGAATGACGCACTAATGAATGGTGAAGTGAAACAATTCGCAAGCGAAACTTCTCGGGGAAAAAAAATTCTGCCGAGGTAACATGTCAAGCTGCGCATACACTTCAATTGACGGGGGGGGGGGGGGGGGAGGGGGCTCTCTACCCTAATTTGCCGTTCTTTATGAAGCGAAATGAGCTGGGAAAATATTAATAACCCACTCTATCTGCGAGTCTGTGATGGGCGCTCATGCACTGAATGCTCTACGGCTATTTATCATGAATTACAACTCGATGGGATTTACCCCAAACATGGCAGCGATGTCAAAGGAGTGAGTGGGTTGTGATTAATAAGCGAATCACAATTCTAGCTTAAGCCCTAGTCCTACATTATTTAACCGACGTAACAGTGGGTCACACCGACTCAAAAAGTTGCCGAACGAACTAACGTCGGAGTGCGGATCTATTAGGCATATACGCAATTTCAAGTAATCAGGCATTCTGGCACTATGATAAGGGGAAGATCCCTGACGCTATATAATGTAAGTAATTAGCGTGACAAGCTCCGCTCTAGCGCCGATAGAACGTGTCACCATGAAAATGTAACGGATGCTACGTGTTATCCTAAAATGTAACAATCTCGAAAACAATATACAAGAAATGCCAGCGGTTCTCAACTTCATTTCACCGTGTCAGTCACTCATAGTGAAAGTGGGGTCAGGTCACACAGCTGTCCCAAGCTGATGTGACTGATAGGTTTCTCTCGGAGGTCAGGTCAAGACGGGAAATGGGTAGTGAGAAAGAATAATGATATGATGTTCATGAAAACAGTAAAATCATGAACGCGCTAAATTCGTTGTAATTGAAACAATATACTCTCTAATCACGAGAAAAAATAAACAAATACGTAATAAATGAACGATATTCCGTTTGTTTGAACCCATACTGTGATCACACAGTAATGTGGTCTGAGGTACCATGGAGAGCGTACCATTTGCTGTCAATTAGCACTTTAACCTAACAAAACCAGCGTGAGCGTAACTGCACATACATCTTAACACATTTAGGGGGAAGATAAAAGAAAGGAAAAAATGGCCCAAATATGTACTCACAACAGGTTCTGAAGACTTTTGCGTGTGTGGGAGCGATTTGGTCCGAGCGATAACCAGATTTTGGAGACTGTGTGTCCATGTTGTGTGCCAAAAGGACGCAACTACCACCCTGCCACCACTTATGTAAAGGCTCTATATGAACGCCTTAAACATATGGTTTAGCAGGAGTAGTGAAAGCTCATTTCGCTTTATTCAAAAGCGTAAGCAACACAGATAATTCACACGGATACAAGTCTGGGTAAAGCTTAGTGCTGGGTCAGGTCAACCCGGAGAGGGGCGCGGCGGCTGGCTCTGCAGCCAGCCCTGACCCGACAAGCGGTCGGCAGGAACTCTCTGAAGTGACTCTCCTGACCTGGGTCATCCTGAACCTTAAGTACTGGTGGGTGGCGTGGCAGCCCCGGCCGCGTGAAGCCAAGCGTATAAATGCTTCTGTACACCACGTGGGAGCTACTTACACACACACACACACACACACACACACACACACACACACACACACACACACACACACATATATATATATATATATATATATATATATATATATATATATGAATAAAGAGAGAGTGAGAGAGACAGAGAGAGAGAGAGAGAGAGAGAGAGAGAGAGAGAGAGAGAGAAAGAGAGAGAGAGAGAGAGAGAGAGAGAGAGAGAGAGAGAGAGAGAGAGAGAGAGAGAGAAGAGAGAGAGAGAGAGAGAGAGAGAGAGAGAGAGAGAGAGATACTTATATATATGAATGTATATATATATATATATATATATATATATATATATATATATATATATATATATGCATATATTTAGGTAGATGTACATACATACACACACACACACACACACACACACACACACACACATATATATATATATATATATATATATATATATATATATGCATATATTTAGGTATATGTACATATATATATATATATATATATATATATATATGCATATATTTAAGTAGATGTACATATATATATATATATATATATATATATATATATATATATATATATATATTCTTATATACACACACACACACACACACACACACACACACACACACACACACACACACACATATATATATATATATATATATATATATATATATATATATATGCATATATTTAAGTAGATGTACACACACACACACACACACACACACACACACACACACACACACACACACACATATATATATATATATACATATATACACACATAGATATGTATATATCGTTCGTTCGTTGTCTGCCGCGAGGCAGGTTAAACACCACACACGCCAACCATCTCGACCTTCAGCCCTACACTTGATCTCCCCATATGTTTCTGTTCTGCCGTTTTCTTTCTTACGCCAGTGATCGAATAATGTCATTCTTTTCCTTACTCTGCACCTTTTACCGTGTAACCTCCCTTCGATGACATCCCTTAGCAGTCCCTGGTGTCTTATTACGTGACCAATCCACTTCTTCTGCCGGTTATAGATGATCGAGATCAATGTTCTTTTCTCTCCAATCCTAAGCAATACTTCCTCATTTGTCACTCTTTCTGTCCAACTCATCTTCTCCATTCTCCTCCAAAACCACTTCTCTGCACTTTCCAATCTCCTGATATCTTTCTTTTTCAATGTCCACGACTCTGACCCGTATAATAGCACACTAAGGTTTTAATCATCCTCTTTTTCAGCCATAGATTGAACTTCTTCGTTAGCAGTTCTCTTCTCGAGTTAAAGGCAACCTTTGCTAGCGCAATCCTTGTTTTTATTTCACTACTGCAATAGCCGTTGCTTGTCAAAATACTCCCGGGGTATTTGAAGCTTTTAACTTGTTCCAGTTTTTTACCATTCAGTTTGATCGTGACATCACCTTCGCCGTTTTTGTTGATCCTCATAACCTTCGTTTTCTTTATGTTATCTCTCATTCTAAAAATCTTCAACAACTGCGTTCGGACTGTCCATTATTTCTTGTGACCCCTTCTCTGAATCTGCTACCATAGCAAATCTCTCTGCTTTTACCAGTTGACCGCTAACCTTCACTCCCTCTTCGCAATTCTCGAGTGATGTTCTGACCATTACTTCAGCAAATACATTGAAAAGAGAGGGTGACATCAAGCAACCCTGACGCACCCCTATACCAATCACTGCTGGGTCCGACTCTCCGTCTTTTGTCCTTACTGTTGCTGTTTGTTGAATGTATTCTATCTCTCCAAACCACCCCGATACTTTTGAGAATTTCCATTAGTTTCTCCCAATTGACCCTGTAGAAAGCTTTCTCAAAGTCTACGAACGATACATATAACTCTTGATCATGTTCAATGCTTCGGTCTGCCAGAATTCTCATCACCGCTATCGCTTCTCTTGTTCCACGTCTATTATAAAGCCAAATTGATCTTGTCCAATTGCGTGCATGCGATATTAAGCTAATCGTCCTGTGGTCCTTACATTTCTCAGCAGCTGTTTTTTTTCTCAAAGGGTACCAACACGCTTTTACAAAAGTCCTCCGGCCATTTACCTTCTAAATACATCTGCTGACACAGTATCACTATCTCATTCAATGCAGTGCCCTTTAATGTCTTTAACATTTCCGCCGGTATGTTGTCTGTTCCTTCTGCCTTTCCTGTTTTTAGCTTTTCAATTGCTTTTAGTACTTCCGCTCTCATGATTTCGTACTTATCAACTTCTGATTCTTCTTCTACAAACAATTCTGTTGGTCTTCCATCCTTGTTGTACAGCATTTCTATATATTCCTTCCACCTCTTCTTGTTGTATATATATATATATATATATATATACATATATATATAAAATATATTTATATATATAAATATATGTTTATATAAATATGAATATACATATGATATACATAATATATATACACATGCATATATATATATATATATATATATATATATATATATATATATATATGAACTGCCGCGATAGTCCAGTGGTTAGCGCACTGAACTCCGACCCTCGTGGTCCCGAGTTCAATTCCCCGTCGCGGCGGTCGGAAAATGCCTACGCTCTGACTGTTGGCTCGAGCCCGAGAAAACGACATATCGCCTTGAGAAGTCAAACGCAGGTGTCGTAGGGGAAGTCACTGCCGTGGCACAAGTGTTAGCGCGCCGAACCGCGGTTGATTAGGAAGGGGATCCAGTCAAGGGTGGCACTGCCATATAACCTCTCAATAGTGAATTGAGAGAGGCCTATGTCCTGCAGTGGAATGAACGGGAGTGGGT
>NC_061842.1:23970038-23980038 GCF_019202785.1 Penaeus chinensis | reverse complement strand
AAAGATATCTGTTTTCATGTATATTTCGGTTATATCACATACCTCTGAAGTAAACTCAACATCTTTGCTTTCTCTCAAAAAGAGATCTATGTAATTAGCAACCTTCAGAAAATACTTATTCACTACAGAAACTAAAGGAAGTTTCGCCTTTTGTTTTATATTTTCGTTGTCATTACTGTGTGGGTCACAATCCAAAGCAATTTTGTTCACTTATAACATATAGGATGTATTAAAGGCAAGAAAATTAAATAATATATTTTATACATCTGTATAATATCACATAAACAATTATCCTGTCATTTTTGTTATCTATCATCTACCGATTCGGACGTTATATCCTACCAGTCAGACGTCATTACTACTTCATCGCTACGTCATGGGGTACTGGAAAAGCAGACGGCATTACTGTTTTTATAACTAAAAATAACATAAATTTGTTCTTCATGCGACTCGTTGTCCAATATGTTTGTTTAATTTGCCTTTTGGTACTTTTCCTGCAATGCAAAAGTAATCATAAAATTACTTCATAAAATATAGATGAAAAATGAAATTCAAAATAAGATTTGATAAATTTTAGTTTCATTTTTGTTCTTAAATAAGGTAAAGAAAATAAATAATTTACCTGAAATAAGAAATACATATAAGTAAGTTTTTGTCTGTAAGACGACAGCAATGCTGAAAAGTCTTTCAACGGGAGCAGAAGATGCAGATACAGCTAAATATTTCTGAGCCATCTTAGATAAGGCAGGCAGAGGACATCTGTGTTCTTCCCAAAATACCAACACATCAGTGTCACCTCCCTTGTAAGGCTGGCTTATATAACAATTGATCTGAGTGTTGATTGACTGCACCTTTTCAGTTGTGGATGTTGACTCCTGTGCATGAAAATGCATGAAGCTGAATATCCTCTTCCTCTTCGAAAGGAAAAATTCTGATCTTTCTACCGGTCCAAGCTCCTTCGATTCTTGGATATCTTCGCCAGGATTTTGCTTAACTTCTTTGGGTTATGCTGCTTTTGCTGAGTGTTTCTGTGCTCCCTTTCTACTTCATCTTTGCACCAGTCGTGGATCTAGCATTGTTGCCAGCACATAAATCCCTCTCTCCTAATAATGCATCAGACGTTTCTCTATAGATTTCTTGTCCTGTCACCAACATGGAGTTATAAATGGATTTCATATGGTTTAGATGAAATTTGAGGCCACTAATTCAACGTATGATTTGCAGTAACAGTGGTTTGCTTCTGTGCACAATCTGTGGCCTCCTCAAATTACGATCATAAACACTCAGTGTTGGTACAACATATATGATGCTTAGTTTTTGTTCAGGAATACTCAATACTGATCTAATAATTTACACTTGGGAATTCCATCATGTAGCACAAACAGAATCCATTTTTTTCTCATCTTCCAAAACATCAGCGGCAATGGTAGATTTGTGTACAAAAGACACTAACTTTGAGGCTTTACTGAGAGCCAAGTTTAGTTGCTCTGCTTCCCATAGATCATTCTTTAACACAAGTTGTAGAGTATGGGTGAAGCATGAATTGTGCTCAATTGACAGAACTTCATATACATAATTTTTCTTGACCATACTGTCAACATCCAGGTCAACATCTAATTCGTCTCCATAACATTGTCAGAATATCTGAGTAGCCAGGAAGTTAAAATGCTGATATCATATTCACAGCATTGTCTGTTAAGATGTTTGTGATTTTTTAATGTATATCAAAGGTTCGTACTGTTTCTTCATACTCCATAATGTGTGGTGTGTGTCGGCCATGGAAGCGCTAGAATATATGTTTTCAAAGACTAATCATGGATGAAATGAGTAGTAATTCCTAAGTAAGATATCATCTGCCTGCTAGACCAAATGTCAAGCGTGAGACTAACAGTCAGTGCACACTCAAGTTGTGCTTTCCCAGAACATCTAACTTCAGTGCACTTATCTTGCTCACCAGGTGCTTTTGAGTCAGTATCTGGTACTGAGGATCAGCAGACAGCATCAGATCATGGAAGTAAGAGCTTGTAGTAGATGAATAAGCATCTACCACTTGAGCTGGTCTGGTATCTTTTTGGGGAGTGATTGCGTGGGTGTGAGTTCCCTAATGCTGTGGAGTTGAAGCTAGAATCAATGGGGGAGCCGCTAGGCTCTTCAGTCAGCTAAGTCCTTGTGTTGCTGTTGTCTTGGTCGTCTGGAGGATCGGGGAATGCTTATCTCAGTTCGTTGTGCGAGGGCATGGCTGTGGGCCTGGTATGACCCAACCTGAGAAAGTACACTGAACTTCAGGTTGCGGGGTTGTGCTGCTACAGGTACTCCCCATCCAGAGAGTCAGCTAAGCGAGACAGCGAAATACCATGACATATTACTCCATGGGTTACCAGTGTAGTGGATGGTTGGCATCTACTACTTGGACTGGTCAATAGTGATTGTGTGGGTGTGAATGCCCACAGGTATGGCTGGCTACTGGAGTTGATGTGGAAATCAACGGGGGAGCGGTAGGCTCCCCAATCGGCTAAGGACTGGACTGTCCTTGCGTGGCTGGTGCTGTTGTTGTGGTCGTCTGGAGGATTGGGGAATGCTTATCTCAGTTCCAGATTCTGCAGCTTAAGTACACGCGCTATGTAAGCGCAGGGAAGCCTCTGGGCTAGTACAGTGGTAACGTGTCGGCTTCTCATTCGAGGGGTTGGCAGTTCGCGCCCCGCCCAGGCGCGAGAAGTTGCAATGGTCGCCTGGAGGTTACTGGTGTGGCTGGGCACCTCATGGGCATAGGCCGGGCGAGGCTCAGCTTCGCATATCGGACTTATCCTTAAGCACAGGGAACGAGGGGAGCCTGTTGTCCAGCGAGCAAGGATGTGGCTGTGGGCCTGGTGTGACCCAACCTGGGAAAGTGCACTGAACTTCAGGTTATGGGGTCGTGCTGCTTCAAGCTCTCTACCACAGAAAATGGAAGAAGGTCATTTGCGACAAAAAGGCGAATATTTCTTAGGATGTTAGACAAATCCATTGGTTTGCAGTTGCTGGTCTCCACAGGGATGTGACTTTTGCATGCTTCCTCATACACCTTGCTCTGAAAAGAATAAATATAAATATTATATCTTGAAAACATTATGCATACAGTCACCTACAAAGGAAAACAGAACTGGTGGTTGTATGTCATAGTTAACTTAAACATCCAGCATTTTACCAATTGAGAAAATACTACATATGCTCCTTTACCCTATATAACACTATATCATAACATTCAATGTGCGTATTTACCCAATAGTATCATCACAAAGTTCGCTAGAATCTATTCACAGTATATATTATAACTTTTACTGAAATATAATGTACTTCTTTGTACTTATGTACTTAGTATTTTTCAGTACAAGTACAAGTACTCGTACCATTGAATTTTTAATCTCCAAGTACTAGCAAAGTACAAGTACATTAAATCTGTACTCAAGTCCAAGTGAGACTTTGGAACCGAGCTCGATTCAGAAATTGAAGTGGAGGCATTTTACAACTGCCGCGGTACAGTATTGAACCTGAGACCATGAGGGCTCGGTGTATATGAACTTGGGACCATGAGGGTCGGTATATATCAACACGGGACCACGATGGTTGGTGTATATGAACTTGGGACCACGAGGGTCGGTGTATATGAACTTGGGACCACGAGGGTTGGTGTATATGAACTTGGGACCACAAGGGTCGGTGTATATAAACCAAGTAGCGGATGGCACTTCAATAGTAGCGGCATTATTTGTAAAATGTAAGCTTTTAGGTGCCTAATGTCCGCAAATTACACATGAATTGATGCATGTTTATATATAGTTATATAGTGAATTTATATGTATTTCTGTGGTATTTATATTTCTAATTATGTCAAGTTAGGAGTTCCCCAAGGCAGTGTTCTTGGGCCATTTCATTTTATATTTTATACAATTGATTTGTGGTCTTAGGGTTTCTTCCAATCTTATGGCTAATGCTGATGACACTTCCTTATTTTACCGCATTCCTAAATATTGTTTTCTTTTTCTATTTCTTTAGGATTAACATCTCTGTTACACACGTGTGTGTGTGTGCGAGTATGTATGTATATATATACATATGATATATATAAATAATATATATAATATTTCTATGATATTTATGTATATATATATATATATATATATTTGTGTGTGTGTGTACTGCATGTATACACATACTCATATATATACACACATATATGTATATATACATATATATATGTACTATATGTATACACATATGTATATATATACATACACACATATGCATATTAGTGTGTGTGTTTGGGTGTATGTATATGTACATATGTATATATACATATATACACATTTATGTATTTATATACATATATGTATATATTTTTATATGTGATTGCATATGCACACACACACACACACACACATACACACACACACACACACACACACACACGCATTTGTGTTTGGTGTGTGTGTATGTATGTATGTATGTATGTACGTACTGATATATGTATATATATACACACATATACACAAACACATAAACACACACACGCACACATATATTGTATGTATGTATGTATATACACATATTTATAAATAAATGTATATATATATATACATACACACATATGCATATTAGTGTGTGTGTTTGGGTGTATGTAAATGTATATATGTATATATACATATATACACATTTATGTATGTATATACATATATGTATATATTTCTATATGTGATTACATATGCACACACGGACACACACACACATGTGTGTGTGTATGTATGTATGTATGTACTGATGTATGTATATATATACACACACATACACAAACCCATAAACACACACACACTTACACATAAACACATAAACACACACAAACATACACATATATATTTAAGTATGTATGTATAGACACATATGTATTAATAAATAAGTGATATATATGCATAAATAGTATATATATTCATATATATACATATATACATATGTGTATACCTATATGTATATATATAAAAAAACATATAACTAAAATATGTTCAATTCCGTGGAATGCAGCGTACCCACCAGTTCAGTAGTAGCCTCTGCGAAATTGTAGAGTTTCAACTCCCAAATGTTTCGAATGCTGCCGTAATTGCTCGTACTCACAACGCGGTGGGAGGATTTGTGATCGTCCTTCTTATCATGCAAACAGGATTGGAAGACGAAACCTTAATTTTCATTGGTGCGAGGTCCCCTACACAAACTTTTATTTTAAAATTTTAAAGATAACACATTTTGGGAAAAGACGATCAATATTTTCCAACAAAAATACATTGTAAAGGTTATTTGAAGGTAATTTAAAAGTAAAAGAAAATGCAGAAATTAAAAAAATACCGTGCCAAGTATACATTACACATAAAAAAAGTAGAAAAAAGAAAATCTCGAACCAAAAATTGGCTTCGGAATTGCACGCCGTGTCGAATCTTCCGAATAAACGAATAAACTACTACAAAGATCGCCGTATGAACCGAACACATCGCTAACCCGGGGGTTTGCTCCCCGACCCCCTTCTGATCGCCATGTTTCCATAAACGTGTGTTGTATATGTGTACGTATATGTCACTCTTATCGGAACAAGCACACATTGGCATAAAAAAAATATATATATTTATATATATATTAAAAAGTAAAAAATGCTTCTGACTACAAAGCTTTAGGGATCATTCAGTGACTGACAGAAAGTGTATAAAATTAAGCAAACAATCCATATCTTGATAAGTCTAAAACTGTAAGTATATATAGTACCTTGTGATTGATGAGAAGCAGTCTTCCTTCAAGTAATTGTTCATATTATCTAGCATAGGCCATGGTAGTTTCTGATTCATGGCATTATTTTATTTTGTAATTCCATAGCTGTTCCATACAATACTGACCATACATTTGCATTTCTACTGAAATGCTTTAAAGCATTTCAGTAGAAATCAAAGAACTACAACAAAGAACTACAACAGTTGTTATCATGTACACTACAATAACTTATTGAAATAAATTATATAACGAATGCTTTATATAATCATTGACTCAGCAAATGAAAGTTAAGTGATGTATGGCATTCAAATTCTTAATTCTCTTTCCTCGCTGCTTCTGAAATTCCCTCCTGTGCATGTATAACGAAGCTAGACCAAAGACAAGGTGCCTGTCATGTTAATAAGTAGTCATTTTGGAATAAACAAAGGAATTCAATTTACAGGTCCCAATTATGGGGGAAAATTGTCAACAAGCCGGATTTGTTTAGGAAGACCTGCCAGCAACTAAGTAATACTTACAGATATGTTTAGACATTTTGAACCCGGGTTGTATATGAATCCGACAGCTCCATGTCTATTACATTCAACAGCCCTAAGCATACCCGGTAAGTTTTCTCTTAAGCCTTATGCGTGGTGAGTACAAATTCTGTGTACTCAGAAGTTTCGGCAGACCATGTACAGGTATTTCGTGGTATAACACAATGATTGATATTACAAGTAAAGAGGAAGAGATACAACCACTGGTGCTGCTAACACCAGCATCGATGCCGGCACCATAACTGCCGCCCGTACCATCTCTTGTGAAAACACCTCCATACCGGAAGTTGCACTTTTAAGACACTTAAATTCTGCTAATGTGAGCATTTATATATGTTCACTTTTAGTTGTGTTAAGTTTCTTTGAATATTTATATTTCTTTACTTTTTGAAAATCCTAGTCAATCTTCTAAATATATCTGTCAGTTAAGTGCATAGATCATATTTACATGCTTGGATTCTGAGCTTAGTTGGAAGAAAACTCAACCAGCATTTGCACAGCAAGAGGTTGGCGTACTCAGTTTCCTTCTACTGTGGCAGATGATCGAAACTCATTATATATTTGAAAAAAAGTGTATTAATATTTTTTCATAGCAATAAAAACTGGAATTGATTGTTAAAAAATAAAAGTAGTAACTGTTGCTCATATTTAGTGTGGAATGGTATCTGATAAATTCTCAAATCATCAATGTTTTACCAGATATAGGAGGCGGTATTTATTTATTACATGTAATATTCAGTGACATACACCTTCTCATAGCTGCAAATAATATTTCATTCTGATTTTCAGAGACAGTACATTTCGCTCCAGGAGTAACAATGACAGAACGGTTAAAACCAAAATACAAGATGTTTGAAACTCATCGGTAAATACACTTGGAAATATTACCAATAGAAGTCATATTTGAGTGACTGAAAGAAATAAAAAGAACTAGACAAGATTGATCGTGTGTGTTTAAGTGTCCAGTGAAATCTCCATTAAAAGATCAAAGGGGGGGTAGCACCGGTGTAAGCCTGTGGATATTCTAAGCCAACTGTTGCACAACCATTTCCTTTTATGATAAGGAGCTTATAAGTGGATGAAAACAGTTGTTATAGTCATATGTAAAAATTAAAATAAAGTAGGAATTTCTGTGTATGGTGAAAGAAGCCAATCTTAAAGTGACTGATACAGTGTGCATTGAGAAGATATATGACCATTCTGGATATCTATGCAAAATCCATATTTTAAACCTAGCAAGACAAAAGTATGCGAAAGGTATGATGGTTTACATCTCGAAGATAGTTCGCTATAACTCCTAATTGTCACACAAGGAAAGTGCTATTTTAGGAAATGTGTGTGAATTTGGCTTCACAACCATCAAATATATCAGTTGCAGCATGTCTTAACGTGATCGTTCCATTAGATAATAGGAGAATTCTACTGTAGGTGCAACTCTTTAATAACACAGCACTATGCCAAAATAAATTTGAGGTTCACCAGATCAAGACAAAGCATAATGCTATAACATCAATAGCTTGCTTAACATATGTAAAATTTTAGAAATGAATTAAGTTTTAAGGTTATTTTAACGGCTTTGAATTTTGTGTGTGTGTTCTACATTGCAGTCGCGGAGACCGTGCAAAACCGATCAGAGGCATTTCGATCTGCAGTGCATAATAATCTTTTGAATCTTTCCGAGTAAACTAACTGCACTGACAATCTTGAGAGCATTTTGTGATATCAGAGGCTCTTCAGTACCGTCGAGGAATATCCAGGTATTGGCTGTTTCTTAAAAATTACTCGTAATGAGGTTGAAGACCCTCGGAAAATATCAGAATTAGTTGGTGTCACCAGAAAAAAATATATACTTAACAGGTTTTGAGGGAACATTGGGTCGATAAATAAATAGAAAGTAGCCTGTTAATTTTTCCGTCAGTTTCTTAATGATGAGTCTCCAGTAGTGTCTTATAATAAATTGATTGTATTTATGATATCAGAGGCTCTTCAGTACCGTAATTCTATAGAAAGGAACATTGAGCAGGCATTTGCAAAATAAAAAAATATATATATATTACTTACATATTTACCACCTGTTAACATGCTGTCATGGCACCATTTAGTGACGTCACAGTGACGTAAATAGTTTTATCACCAGTGGCTAAAGTGGGTTCGGGATTTTTTATGGGAAAAGGTTGAAGTACACACACACAAACACACACACACACACACACACATGTATACACACACACATATATATATATATATATATATATATATATGCATACATACATATATATATATATACACACATTAGTAATGGTGTTGATATTAGCAGTGTTAAACACGTAGGACCATCTAACTGACTAATTGGTGGCTGAACACCTGTGTTTCTTTCTGTGTGCCATAAAATTCACAAAGAAGCTCAATGGGCAGTGTATTAACTAGCGATCAGTGGCTAATACACTGTATGGAAACTATGTGTGAATTTGCTTTCATATCGTCAATATATATATTTTTTACTATTGTGAGATTGATGAATACGCAAGGCAATATCCTGTCCACTCCTCCCATGGTTACTTCCTCCCTTATCATGTTCCATCATCACGGAAACCCTTTTATGAAGAATCCCTCTCTTGACGCTTAATTTCATTAGCGATTAATATCAGAGATCGCAAAGACATTTTACCTCAGTGGAACCTAGCCAAGGTCAAGATCTTGTTGTTACTGTAACAACTCTGTTGTTTCAGATCTAGAATAAGACATCAGAGACAGAGTATGCGACGCTATCACCCAGGTGTAACGCTCATTCAGTAAGTATGGTACCATTCCCTGTTTCAAATGGTCAGAAGTAATCTCACTTTTCCATGAAGGATCAACTTCTTTACAGTTCTGCAGACGGTGGTTTGACTTTTCAGATGGTCTTATAACCCTGCTCTTCTTTCTGATCACGCTGTCCTTAGCCACCACTGTGAACATTCATGCCTCTCCACAATTTTACGTAAATTATCATTAATACAAAATACTATCTTACCTATATAGAACACTTTAGAACAGCATAAGAAATCATCTTCTGTTTGTCAATAATTATACCTATTGTACCTAATTTCATTCTGACAGAACTTCAAATACTGTTAACAATCAAAAGAATACTGGATCCACGTAGCATCTAGTAAATAGAATTCTATGTTGCTCGCCTTCACAACATCCATTAACAGATTTCAAAACTTTCTCATTCTTCAATTTATGGAATCATTAAAAACTGATAAAATGCCTTTTCTGCATGGCCAAGCTGTAGTTGAGCTGTTGTGTTTCGGATTTCTCAGGGACAGGTTATAATGTCTGGCCTACATGAACTACATGTTGGATATTGTGTATTATAAGCATTTACATTATCTTTATCTGACAACGCTATATCTCAATAAAACATTTAGAGTGTGCATGTAGCCACACACACACACACACACACACACACACACACACACACACACACACACACACACACACACGCGCGCGCGTTTTTATGTATATACATACATATATACACACACACACACACACACACACACACGCACACTTATATATATATAGAGAGAGAGTTATATATATATACATACATACGTATAAATATTTGTATATATGTATATATACATGTTTATATATATGTATATATGTGTATATATACATATATACAGATAAAA
>NC_061842.1:23962538-23965038 GCF_019202785.1 Penaeus chinensis | reverse complement strand
TGTGTGTGTGTGTGTGTGTGTGATATATATATATATATATATATAATTTTGGTAAACGAAATATACTCTCTCACTCTCTACACACACACATATATACACATATATACACATGTATACATATATGTATGTATATATGTATATAAATGTGTGTATGTGTGAGTGTGTATACACACACATACACGTGTATGTGTGGATATACTTGTAAGTATATATATACATATATATATATATATGAATTAAAGTTTGTTTGTACGTTTGTCTTTCTCTCTTTCCCTCCCTCTCCCTCTGTCTGTCTGTCTGTCTATCTGTCTCTCCCTCTCCCTTTCTCTGTGTATACACATATATATGTATATACATACATACATACGCACACACACACACACATATATATATATATATATATATATATATATATATATATACACACACACACACAGACGCATACACATATATATGCATTTACATATATGTATATTTATATTTGTGTATATGCATATGTATATATAATACGTATATATATATGCATTCATATGTATATATAAATGTATATATGTTTATTCGTGTGTGTGTATATATATGTATATATATATTTATATGTATGTGTGTGTATACATACATACATACATACATACATACATACATACATACATACACACACACACACACACACACACACACACACACATATATATATATGGACATATCTATCCCTCTCTATATACTTATAGTTATATGTATACATATATACACTTTTATAAACAAATGCATACATACACGCGCTCGCACTTATTTGCTTAACTCAGGCAAGAACAAGACCGTAAACGCTTCTGCTCCTCCGAAATCACATAGGCACTGCACAGTCTCACACTCGCACACACAGGCATGACGGGCCGGGTGGACGCCAGCAGGGTTGCCTCAGGGTGGGTTGGTGACCTCCCGGGCCCGCCGCTCTCACGACTGCTCCGCCTCACTACCTGCTACACCCTCCTCACCTGAACCACACCACTTCACTCTCTGCCACTCACTCCTCACTTGGGCCACGACACCGATGTCCTTCTCTTCTGTGTCATGCCACTTCACCACCTACCCTTTCATCTTTACCTGAATCCCTTCCTCCGTTCACTTGTCAGAATGAAGAAATTTTACTGTCTGCCACACCCTTTGAAATCCAGACATGATGTTTCCTTATTTGTCTCAAATCTGAGACACGACGACGTTATCTCTTTCTCTTTCCTCACCGAAGCCAACCACTTCACCGTCTGCCATTCACTCTTCGCCTGAATACCATCCCTTTGTTGTCTGTCATTCTTTACTAAATTCAACCACACCGCTACACTCCTTGCCTTAGATTCTATATTTTTTTTATGAGTCTTCATCTAAGTCACATCAGCACTTACTCCTCGCTTGAACTACAGTTTCAACTCTGCCAGACCACTAAACTGTTAAGCAAATTTCCTAAACAAACCACTTCGCTATTTCCAGTTAGTCCCTTGTCTGGACCACGTCACTTTAATACGAACCACTCAGTTCTCTCCTAAACTGCACTGATTCAGTAACTGCCTATTTAAACTACACAGGTTCATTATTTGTCTGACGCTTACTCCACGGTCTGCCACATTGTAATATCTTTATCTGCACTACGTTACTTAACTGGCCAATCTTCCAAATCCGAAATCTGTGTTAATTAACAAAAAGAAAATGAATAAACAAGAACAAGTAGTGGAATGGAAGCGTAAACGTAAACAAAACTATTGTCTATTGAAATTAGTAAATTAATACATAATAGATAATCAGAAAAGTAAATAAGTAAAAAGGTGACTGGTTAATCAACACCCTGACAGATTACATAAAAGACAGGAAAATTGGTGAAATGGCGGATTTGACTTGGATTCCAAATAGCTAAATAATAACATCTGATCTCAAGAAAAATTGATATTTTTATAATTGGTAACGATACCTCTTTTGCGGATCGTCATATATTTGTATGCACTTTTCTTTTTAAATGTAGATGACCTTTTTCTTACAAAAAAAAAAATCAAGTGTCATATATACCACTAACATTACCATTACAGTTGTTATTACTGGCCTTTGCTTGGTAGGCAGGTCACGCTCTGCTGGCGTCAAGGGGAGCCACGGCCGCCATCTGCCGCCAGGCCGAGGAGGCGGGCAGTCATAATACTCCTAGTGTTCGTTTCTATAGTTACACCTATAGTTACAAATAACTAAGGGAAATGATTTATACTACTGTATGTTTTTTTTCTTTTTTTTTTTTTTTTTGGTTAGCACTGATGTTAATACTATTATAATCACCCTTCTTGAGACGATAGATTTAATGTGATCATATCTTACTTAAATCGTCACGTTTTATCGCTCCCTATTTGTGTACCTGTTCCTATGTTTTGGTTAATTGCTATCATTGCTATTGTTACTATATAAATTAATATTAACTAACCTCTGAGCCATTACTGCTTTCTAATCGCATTATTATGATGTATCGAGT
>NC_061842.1:23941597-23944938 GCF_019202785.1 Penaeus chinensis | reverse complement strand
GAATAAGGGTTGACTGAATATCAGTGAATTAAACAAAGTAACAACCAATAAAACAAATACCAAGTAGCATACAGTAAGTAGGAAATGTTAACGCTTAATAGTCTTGTTTTAATTAATGGAAGTTTAAATAATCAATACCAACCCATAGTTAATGTATTATATATTCATACCAACCCATTGTTAACTTAATATATAATATCACAATATAAACAATCCCATGTCAAAAATATTATTACAATACCTTCTGAATTAATGCATCACAAAGCATGTTCACTTACATAGGCTGTATTTTTTTATTTGATCAAATAACATTATAATGCCAAATGAAAGTAAAGTAATAGAAGTTGAAATTTATTTTTGTTTTGTCAAATGCTGCCACAATTATAAATGTATGCTACAACATACTTTCCTAACCACAAAGAAGAAATAGGGCATCCTAAATATATCAATTTTACCACATGAAAAGCAGGAGAGAGAGCTAATGCTTTGAGATTCTGCATTAAAAGTAATGTCTTACATCTAAACCTAATTAATAGCTAAATATATACAAGACATTATCTTTCTTTATTACAATAATTATGCTACATAATCTTGTGCAACAAGTTTTGCAATAGTATTCAACTGAATATGTGATGTTCCCTCATAAATTGTGCCAATTTTGCAGTCTCGATAAAACTTCTCAACTGGATAATCTTTGGTAAAGCCAACACCACCCATAAGCTCCACACATTTGGATGTAACACGAGTGGCCACCTCTGTATGGAGAACGATAATTAAAAATCTCTAACAAGAAATGGAGAGAAGCATGAAATTAAAGTAACAACAATCATAATAGTGATGTTCAACAATGAAAAGAAATTAAATCATGAATGTGCCTGTGCGAGTTTGCAGGAAGAGGTGAAGCTAGAACTATAAAATGTGAGTAAGTATTAAATGAAGAATAGATGAATAATTTCTAGTCTTATCCAGTCTTATCTACTCTTATACAATAAAATATGAATTATAAAAATACAGCAAAATCAATAATAAAGCCAAGGTACTTCTCTGAATGAAAGAATTTGCAACCATAAGAATTTTATCCACATATCACATGCCTTGGTTTGATCACTGATCAACTGACCACACATTAGCTAGTATTGCTGTCATAGAAATAAAATATCCATCTATAATTTAAACAATCCAAACACTTATGCTAGTTTTAATGTAATTAAAGGGTCATGAGAAATGTAATTTAGAAAAGAAACAAATACTATTGCAAATATTATGAGTCAAATTTTAATAATGACTTTAAAATATGACACAACCCTCCCAGCTAGCCTGCTAGCTTTGCTTCAAAAGAAATAGCAAACCTGACTAAAATTTAAGCTTTCTGACTACTTAATGATATATGAAAAATGTAAATACAAATTCATGAAAACTGTAAACTCAAGAAGATGAAACATTAAAAGTGAAATTAAGTAAACCATTATTCTTAAATTATCAACAGTGAAACAGCTGTGTGATTAGATTTTAGGAGAAGACGGGTCCTACATTTTATATATAGATTGAATGGGCTACAGGTCTTCTTTATGTAGATCTCATTCTCACTAATATTACTAATAATATGTATCATGATCCACTTACACTTGTACAATATTAAATCTACATTAAAAAATCAACCACTCTATAATAAACAACAAACAGCAAAAAATATACCTGAACTGTAAAGCTTTGCCATTGCAGCTTGTTTAATGAAGGGTTGTTTTGCTTCCCTCAATCGGGCTGCATTATATACAAGTAGTCTCGCACATTCAATTTCTGTGGCCAGATAAGCTGCTGCATGCTGCATAGCCTGTTAAAAATAATAATACTTCAACTTTCCTGATTCTTTTAATTAATAAATCATATATTAAATATTGATATATTCACTTTCAATCTTAGATTTGATAGTTGTAGTACAAAAAATTAAAAGTACCTGGAAATCAAACAAAGCTTTCCCAAATTGTTTACGCTGAAGCAGGTACGGAATGGTGGCATCAAGGCATCCTTGAGACAGACCAACCATTTGGGCACCAATACCTATACGTCCCTCATTTAACATACCAATGGCATATTTATAACCATGTCCAAGTTCTCCGAGAATATTTTCTTCAGGTACCTTAGGAGGAAATAATTTTTCACATCATTAAGTGAATTAAGTGAATATCACAGAAAACTGAACTCCGTTACACTCTTTAACCTATAGTACCCTAGGAATCCTGTATTGTCACAATATTAATAATCACAAAGAGTCAATCTTTTCTTTTGCAAAGAAAAAAAGAGTATATAGGTATATGAGGCAAAAGTAAGCTTTTAACCCGTTCCTATTATGTGAAATTATTGGCAAAGCCTGGTGAAGCCGAGGTACAAAAATGTCACGAGTAGCTCCATGCTTAGACAATTTTCCAGCTTGCTGCTAGGCTTGCATAATGTGATTATATATTATCTAGTTTTTTTTTCCCTCATGATGTGTCAAGATGACACTCAGCATGGCTGGGTTAAAGCTGTAACAAAATGAGGTTTATATATATATATATATATATATATATATATATATATATATATATATATATATATGTATATAATTTTTTTTTTTGAAATCTGAAGTAAACACTCACCACAACATTATCAAAATGTACTGCACATGTATTGGAGGCCCTGAGACCTAACTTATCCTCTTTCTTGCCAATTGATAAGCCAGGGGTTCCAGCATCAATGACAAAGCAGGTGATACCTTTGTAGCCCTTTCAGAGACCAAAGAAAAAATAAAATATGAGTTCTAATTAAGACCCTACATTCCAATTGGCAATACTGTCTTAAACCCATGTTTTGATGGCTCCACAAAGGAGTCAATTAGTAGACTTTATGACTTCCCCTGATTTCACTTTCCTGTAGTTTGCAGGAAAACACCTTATTTACTAACAAAATCAATATGCTCTCTTCTTTTTTATAGACATTATAATGATCATAATGTTACTGACATTACTGATGAATAACCCATTAACGACGGGTCACGTATATACGTGTACTCCAGGTGGATCCGTCCAGACGGGAACGTGTATTCACGTGCTCCATTTCTAACCCATCCCTCCGGGGATGCGAATGGGCGTGATTGCTGTATGGCTGTATGAATGATTGTTTTTGAGCTAGTTTGTATGAATACAGGTCTTTATATTGGTAATTATGTTTGTGCAACTATATGTGTACATATATAGATGTATGTATCTGTTCTTCGTCGTGTTTGTGTTTGTCGGCTTGTGTTTTTGTGTGTATCTGTGGAAATATGTGCGCGCAACTGTGTGTGTGCATGTGTAAGTCGGTAA
>NC_061842.1:23909097-23931597 GCF_019202785.1 Penaeus chinensis | reverse complement strand
TTCAAAATTTAGCACGAATAATTTGTCATATGTGATTAGACAGACGAAGGTAAACACTTATCCTTTCAAGGCGCTTTTAACCAATGATTATAAAACGACAAGTTCTTGATATCCTATTTTGTCTTTTTACTTTGAAATATTGAAAAATGTTTTAAGAAAATCAGCCACACGGTGGTTGGTAAGCCTGAGCGAGGTTCCCAGGATGCACCGCGGCCTCGGACCTTCCTCTACAGTGGCGTTGCGAGTGGTCATGTAGGTCCTCCGAAAGTTTTACTTTATCTTACTTTATCTTGGCTGTCTTTTACCATCGACGTGAGTGAATGTAGGGAAGTGTTCTAGACATATCAACGTATGTTAGAAACGAGTAAAGGAGTTTTCACTTAGTCCGATGATAATAATTTCGAGGGAAGAATTACTCTGAAATGTGTTTTTGGAAGGAAAACACCAGTGCCGACTCGATGTAAACACGTGAAGTTGGTTAGAATATTGAGGGTCCGTTTTAGTTTCTTAATTTGATTATACTAGTTTATGAATGTTATATAGTGACTGGAGAATCCTGCATGAGAAGCCAGATCATTTTGATATATTAAATGAAATCCATTACACGTGAAAATGGCTTGGCGAGCTGCCTGCCTAGAGAGGGGAAAATCCTTTGCTTCCACAAGGTTCCTGTGAAAGACAATCGAACCACAATGTTTGGTGATGCTAAAGACGTTTGTGCTAAGGTTAAGGTTTGTTTGTATTGATGATTATTTTATGGGAGACCCAAGTGATCGGGAGTTTGCAAATGTTTGTATTATTTCATATTTCATGTAAAAAGGCACTGAGTTAATTAAAAGTCTAATTTTACTAAATGATCCACCGTAATTACCAGAACAGCCTTATCTCGTACTTATGAACCAGATCCATCAAATTTAAGATGGAATGCCTTCAAACTTGTGCTGTGTTTGGGACTCCTCTCCCAACAAGATGGACAAGATGTTTCAACTGTTTGGAACCCAATTTGGGCTCTTGGACAAGTTGTTCGTCTTGTCCATCTCGCCTTCCATCACAGCTGGGTGAGCAGGAAGATGTCACAATATCATTTGTATGGGTAATTCTGAACACACGGGTGGACTTGCCAAAGACTGACCCCAACTCCACGTCACAAAATTTACTCCACAATCCAAATTGCCATGACTGGGCATCCCCTTCAGGCACTGCCTGAGGGGAGGGTTGATGGGACCAACGTCCGCCAGCAAGCATTCTTTACGGTGGTATGCATGGCAAGATAGAGCTGAGACTTGGGAAGACTGAGTGGACTTAACTGCAATGGTGTCCTCTGCAAGCACAGAAGCTTCAATTTGCCTTACCTTAGTGTGTCAATACTGTAAAGATTAACCCTTTGTATGTGATCAGTGACAGTTGCAGGCAAGCATTAGATATCGTAGGTAATTTTATGGTTTTATTGTTCGTATCAAAGGGTATTTCTGGTTATCACTTTCAGGTAACTTACCCCAATGATGTTAGGCATGGTATGTATGTACATGCCTTGCCCTCTGAGAGAGTACTTTATTGATTTATTTTACACATTGGTGACAGTACAAGTGTAGCTATCTATGAGCCAATTACAAGTACTGCCTGTCTTGCCTGTTTACTCTTTTCCTTAATTTAGGAAAATATTTTACATTGTTATTTTGCTGTTACTAATGATTATACCATTATAGTAATTATATCTATAATTTAAAGGAAAACTTTCCGTGCATGTCACACAAAAAGTACAGTAAAATAAGTGTGTGGAGTGGATACCTTGACGAAAAGTAAGACACTTTTCATCTATGGTGAAAGGTGTGGAAATCTAAAATAAGGGAGATACAGGACAGAAGAGAGAAGATGGCCCTTTCATTTTTTAAGTCCCCTTCCATGTTTACCTTGCGATGATCAAAACAAATGTGACGCGTAACTCATTACTGCGATCAATCAAGTAGTCCATGTATTGCTACGCGCTTGTGAGAAGGCTTTTGTCATTACTAGCGTCTGTTTTCCCGAATTCATGTATGTAATGCATTCTTCTAGTTTTATTATACTTTTACGTCTTTTGGTAATTATTTACGCTATTCTGAACAATAACCTTGTGCGCATGCGTGTGTTCACCGGGAGATTTGACAGGTCGTCCGGCAGCCATTCAATGAGAAACGGCGGTAAGAAATGTTTCGTATTAAGTGCTGCGTCGACTCCGTGTCATTTTTAAGGTAATATTGTGGATATACAGGAGAAGGGACATTATTCTCAATCAAAGCCTGAAATTTGAGCCCAGCAAGTGCCACAAATGCCGAAAAAAGTGATTGGAAACCAAGCAATTCTGACAGACGGAAGCGCAGAAAAGTTCGATCTTTCGCTTTATAAAGGTTTGTGGTTTAACCCTGGGGCTCGGCGTATATACTACTAAAGGGGTCCATGGGGCGTAGCCCCCTAGCTAGACATACATATCACCACGGGGGTCCAGGGGGCAGAGCCCCCTGGCTAGGGAATATATAGATCGTAGTGTATAAATCCCACAGGGTTAGGTTAGGTTGGTTTATTGGTTAGGACGCATTATACGATTACCACAGGGGATCTGGATCATATGAAATCCCGTAGAGTTTTTCGAAAATTGGCGCGTCGGTCCGTTGACTTTCAAATATGGTGGTAATGTCCGTAGAGTTTCATTTGCCGATTTTAAGCGTTTTTTGTGCTTGTTTTACACATTTCTGTTCTCTATTTTGCTTATTTAAGCCTGTTTTACCCCGTAATTTCCCTGATCTACTTCATGCCCTCCCCTGCTATCGGGACTTATCAAATCACATCAAGATTGTCTGCTGGAGAATCCGACGGAGATTATCATCAGATTCGTTCTCATCACACGAGAACAAATCTGATGATATAAATATTGTATGGGAAGACCTGATTACACGTCACATTTGTTTTGGTTTTTGGCGAGGTTAACATGGAAGGAGACTTAGAAAATGAAGGGGCGATCTTCTGTCTTCTCTGTCCTTTATCTCCCTTATTTTAGGTTTGCGCACCTTTTGCCATAGATGAAAAGTGTCTTAGTTTTCGTCAAGGTATCCTTTATTTTACTGTACTCTTGTTTGTCATGCGCGGAAAGTTTACCCAAGAGATATGTCATTTTGCAGTAAATAAGAGGCCATAGCAGCAGTACCTATGTGACTATTTCTTATGCTCTATAAGATTGCAGTATCATTTCCCACTGTGTCACTCTTGGTAGCATTAACCTTAGTTGGTGATAGGATATCCATCCATGCCAAAATTAGAATTGGTTATGTGAAGGTATTCTAAAGAATTACTTACAAATTATTATATGTATTAAGGGGTGTAATTTTCCCCTCTTTTCAAGGATCTTTAGATTTTCCTTAGCCCCTTGATGACGGGTGAAGAAAATGTGAAAAAAAAAAAAAAAATACACTGGAGATCAGTGGCACCGTGCCAACTTTGCGTGCGGGAGTTCGGTACATCAAGCCGTAAAGGGGTAAAAGGGAACACTTTACAGAGTGGGATACTTTCCTAGCTGTGTGAAGGGAAGTGAGATGATCTCTTCCCAAAATGGCAAGACAATTATGCCATGCCCACTGTAATAAGTTTTATTTATTGTCTTTACACACACATGGCTCTACAAATGCTTAGTCACCAAGGAGTTCACTATTAGACTAATCTAGGTTAATGTTACCGAGAGCGACGCACGGAGGTAGAGCAAATTGGACATTGCCATCTTGTAGAGCATAAAAAATAGAGTAGGAATCTATACAACTAAATCTGCAGCGGCCTCATATTTCCCGGGAAATGACAAAAATAGTCTCTGCAGGGCACCTCTCTGAGGCCAAGTCCCCATCCATGTTTACCTTGCCAGGACCAAAACAAATGTGACGCGTAACTCCTCATTGCGATCTACGAAGTAGTCCATGTATTACTACGCGCTTGTGAAAACGATTATTTTGTAATTACCAGAGTCTGATTTTCCGAATTCGTGTATTTGATGAATTGTTTAACTTTTATTATACTTCTTTTACGTGCTGTGGTAATTATTTACACTATTTTGGACAATAACCATGTGCGCATGTGCGTTTTTCCACCGGGAGATTTGACACTTCGTCAGTCGCCATTAGTTCCGAAACACCGGTGAGAAGTGTCACATTTTAAGAGTGTTGTGACGATTCCGGGTCATTTTTAAGGCCGTATAGTGGATATATAGAACAATTAGATATCTGCATCTATCTCAGCTTGATATTTGAGCCCAACAAGTGCCCCAAATGTCGAAAAAGTGATTACAAACCAAGGAACTCGGACCATAGACGGAAGCGAAGAAAAGTTCGATCTTTCGCAATATACAGGTATTTGGTTTTACCCTGGGCGGTTCCGAGGGCAGAGCACCTAGGCTAGGGAATATATAGATCGTATTTTCTTAAAGCCATGGGGGTCCAGGGGGCGTAGCCCCCTGGCTAGGCGCATATAGTACTACGGGGGTCCAGGTGAATATAATTAGGCTAGGCTAGGCTAGGCTAGGCTAGGCTAGGTTTGTATATTACTAGGGGGTCCAGGGGGCGTAGCCCCCCGGCTAGGCGCATATAATACTACGGGGGTCCAGGGGGCAGAGCCCCCTGGCTAGGGAATATATACATCATAGTGTATGAAAGCCACAGGGTTAAGGTTAGGTTGGTTAATTGTTTAGGACGCATTTTACGATTACCACAGGGGATCTGGATAATGTGAAATCCCGTAGTTTTTTACCGAGCGTTGGGTTTGATTCCCGTAGAGTTTTTCGAAAGTTGGCGCGTTAATCCGTAGACTTTCAAAGATGGCGGGGCGTCCGTAGAGTTTCACTGGCCGATTTCCTTCGTTTTTTGTGCTTTTCGGGACAAATTTGGCTCGGGTTTTCGAAAAAACGACTTTTTAACGTTTCATAAATCACTTTCTTCGATTTCTGCAGGTTCCTTTTGACATCCAGTGCCATCCATTATTCCCCCCCCAAAACCCCCGGTTCCCCACGCATCCCCCAAGATCGTTGGGTAGAGGAAACAAACAAAAAATCTGATTTTGGAACATAGTCTCTGAGAGGATGCGTCGCTCTCGGTAACATTTACCCTAATCTATCTCATCTGTTTGCCCTTTTCCTTCATTTTTTGAAAGATTCACTGGGGGGGGATCGCCTTAACCCCTTCCCGATGGGTCACATCTATAGGCGTGAAAAAAAACGCACGAAATGTGGCGTGCCCGCAAAAGCACTCTGAGGCGGTGATTCGGCTTGATGTGCCGAACTCCCGCACTCAGTCGGTGCGTAAATTTTTTTTTTTTTTTTTTTGTTTCTACACTCGTCACCAAGGTGTTAAGTAGGTGGTTGGTGCATGAATATAATTATATGGTACCATGGGGGGAAAAAAGAAAATGCAAGACCCTTTGGAGAATATGAAAAAAATATTAGTCTGCAAGCTTCCTTGTCCCAAAATATTTTGCATATAAATGTAAAACTTTTAATGCTTTTTTTTTTTTCTGGTACTTTTATTTGCTCTTTTCTCAGTAAATTACATCCCCCCACCCCACCCCATATATTTCAAATAGTAAATTTTATAGGATTTTTTTTTTTCTTTTTTTTTCAACTATTAGTATGTGGATGTACTTCAGTTTTGGCCAAATATATATTTGCTTTTACTCAGGTGGTAAAGATTTTTATGATGAGACCAGTTAATCCATTTTATGAGAGATGTGGTTGCTAGGCTGCTGAGACACCTGTCCATCTCTGTAAGTAGTCACTGAGCTAATTCAAGGTTCTCTTGAATGAGGTATCAAACTAACATACAAGCTTCCTTGCAACCACACCAGGCCTTGCCTGGCTCACAGATTTTGTCTCTAATCTGATACTAAAGGGATTCTGTCCAAGTTCTTGAAGGTGGTATTTTGCCTAATCCAAGCACACTTTTTCAGCATCCACCATGAAGATCAATAAGATGGTAACGGAGTCCCGGCGTAAAAACCGGGAACGATACTTCAGCGCCCCTTCCCATATCAAGAGAAAGTTCATGTCTAGCCCCCTATCAAAGGAACTGCGTCAGAAGTACAACGTCCGTGCCATGCCTATTCGCAAAGATGACGAAGTTCAGGTGACTACTTTAGTAATCCTTTTTAAAATACAGAATTCTTTTTTGTGTGTGTGCTCCAGAACTGTTCCATTACTTTAGACTTCATTCAAAGGAGGGTGAAATATTGATAGTAGCTTTGGTTAAAAACAAAAAACAAAAAACAAAAAAAAAATAATGGAATAGATTACATGATGAAACACTTAATCCATTCACTGAGAGATGTGGTTGCTATAGGGACTGAGGCAGATGTCCGTCTCAGTGTGCAGTCCTGAAGTCTGTCCAAGGTTCTCTTGCACAAGACCTCACCTAGCACACAGGTTTTTAATAGCAATCACACCAGGCTTTCCCTGGCTCTGAGATTATAAAGGAGAACTGAACTTGCCACAATCACATGAGTAATGATAATAGGAAAACAGGTACTATAAAACCTAACTTTCACAGGTTGTGCGCGGTCATTACAAAGGACAACAGGTTGGCAAAGTAGTCACTGTTTATCGCAAGAAGCTCTGCATCTACATCGAGAGAATTCAGCGTGAAAAGGCCAATGGTGCATCAGTCTACGTTGGCATCCACCCTTCAAAAGTATGTCAATTTGGTTTGTGCAAGCTGATATGGGCATATTGAAGAAATTTCCTACTTTTCATAATTTTATTCCTGAAAGTTTCCTCAGACCAATAAATTAGATGTTAGTTCAAGACTTTTTAGTGTTCTTAAAGGAATTGTAACTGCTGTAGTTGATACATAATTTATATTTAGTAATTTAAAATTGTGGTTAAAGGGATTCCAGGGGAATGTAAAGTAAGTTTTATTCATAAGTTAAATGGCAAAGATTTTTTTCAAAAGTAAAGTATGATTGTTGTACACTTGATTGAATGGAAAGAGGCTTCTTTACTTACTTTTATTTTTATCTTTATATTTTTTGAAGCTTGTACAATTACTTATTTTTGTATTTTATATCTTTTGCCAGGTCTGTATTGTTAAGCTGAAGATGACAAAGTCCCGCAAGAGGATATTGGAAAACAAAGCTGCTGGTCGGGCCGCAGCTCAGGGCAAAGACAAGGAGAAGTTCACTGCTATGGACACATCATCTTAAATACAGATCTTGTGATTAATATTTCTTTTTTTATCCTTGACACTCAAAAGGAGACTTGCAGAATGTGACAAGCTCTGACATGGGCTCAGAAAAATCTAAAAAAAAAAAAAAAAAAATCATTAAAAGTTAACAGATCAATAATCCCTTGCCTCGACTTGTTTTGCACAGCCATTTCTTCTCCCCCTTTCCTTTTCTTTTTCATCCCTTATGTCCACTTCCTAAGATGTAAGGGCTGTGCTGAAAGGATGAAAGGCTGGGGACCTGGGCCGGAATATTCAAAACTACCCGTCCGTTACAAGGCCTAGGACGTAACCGCTTTACTACATTGTACCTTCCAATCTCCTTACTAGATTGTAAACCACCCACGTGCAAAAAAAAAATTACAATATAGTAAGCACGTTGTAAGGCCTGTGTTAACATTGTAAGTTAATTCCATTGACTACCAAGAGAGGGTAGACTGGTAGTCGATTGACCAATCAGCCCCCCCAATCTTTTGCCCGTTGTCGTGGGGGGGCTAAGGAGATGGAGACTGAGACCCAATGATGGGGAACTCCTCACCTTGGGACTCAGCCATCAACTCAACTAATTTTGCATGTTCTTTTTTCCACTCATACTTTTCGTTTGTCCCTTCACCAATCCCTTCTACTATCCACCTCCTAAGGTGTGAGAGCCGTGCTGAAAGGATGAAAGGCTGACTGTGCCAGTACTGAACGGCCTGAGGGAGCCATGGGCACGGTATTCCCCTGCCTTACCTGGCCCTTACCCCTCAAGGGGACCCTGAGGGGTGGACTGTTTTTTTTCTCCCCAACATACTCCAGGCTTATCATGGCCAATAATGAAGACGTAATCCCACTTTTAGGGGCAATGAGGCTTGCTCCTTCATCAAATAGCCCCAATCCCGGCTCTCCTTTAACCACGGCTCCGAACACTGCTCTCCTTTAACCACGGCCCCTCCTCAATGCCTACTAATACAGTATCCACCCTAATCAACAACCAACCCCCAGGAGACATTTCTATTCTCCCAACATGCTCAACTTCAACACCTTTACTCCCACAACCTTCTTCATCAACCACCCCATCTCCCCTTATTACTACCTTACAACCTTATTGCCCACCTCCCCATAACACTACCCCCCTCAACACTACTCCCTCCTCCGCACATCCCCGCACTTCTACTACCCCCACCTCTACAAGATTCCTAAATACTCTTATTTAGCCCAGCTAAATGGGACCGATTTTTCGTGATCCCTGCCTACTCTAAAAACACCCTCCTCTTCCAGCAATGCCTCCAAAAACCAGTAGGCAGTGTCTCTTTCCGTAGCCGACCCGACCACTCCCGTCTTGTCACAGTAACATCTGAAAACCAAGCTTAAGCATTAACAAAACTAACTGATCTACGTGGTAATCCCCTCCCTACAGAACCTCATCCAACCCTCAATACTTGCACCGGAACTGTCTCTATCTCCCCAACAGATTGCCCAATCTATGACATAGAATGGTCAGATTGTGGAGAAGACTTACTCGCCTGTCTCACGGACTATGATGCGACATGTTTAATACTACTCCATTCCTCCCAGAGGAAATCGTAAGAAATCCATCAACATTGCCAAAATTACTTTCTGTAGATATGACCTTCCCTTTAATGTTTACATAGGTGGGGGAATCCCTACCTTTCCGACCATACCAACCTCCTCCTCGTCAGTGCCAAAATTGTTGGCGTTTAGGACACCCAGCCAAACACTGCCATTCCACAGCCAGATGCCCGCTATGTGCCCAACCTGGTCATACTCGATCAAACTGCTCTGCACAATCACGCACATGTCTCTGTAAGTAGTCACTGAGCTAATTCAAGGTTCTCTTGAATGAGGTATCAAATTAACATACAAGCTTCCTTGCAACCATACCAGGCCTTGCCTGGCTCACAGATTTTGTCTCTAATCTGATACTAAAGGGATTCTGTCCAAGTTCTTGAAGATGGTATTTTGCCTAATCCAAGCACACTTTTTCAGCATCCACCATGAAGATCAATAAGATGGTAACGGAGTCCCGGCGTAAAAACCGGGAACGATACTTCAGCGCCCCTTCCCATATCAAGAGAAAGTTCATGTCTAGCCCCCTATCAAAGGAACTGCGTCAGAAGTACAACGTCCGTGCCATGCCTATTCGCAAAGATGACGAAGTTCAGGTGACTACTTTAGTAATCCTTTTTAAAATACAGAATTCTTTTTTGTGTGTGTGCTCCAGAACTGTTCCATTACTTTAGACTTCATTCAAAGGAGGGTGAAATATTGATAGTAGCTTTGGTTAAAAACAAAAAACAAAAAACAAAAAAAAAATAATGGAATAGATTACATGATGAAACACTTAATCCATTCACTGAGAGATGTGGTTGCTATAGGGACTGAGGCAGATGTCCGTCTCAGTGTGCAGTCCTGAAGTCTGTCCAAGGTTCTCTTGCACAAGACCTCACCTAGCACACAGGTTTTTAATAGCAATCACACCAGGCTTTCCCTGGCTCTGAGATTATAAAGGAGAACTGAACTTGCCACAATCACATGAGTAATGATAATAGGAAAACAGGTACTATAAAACCTAACTTTCACAGGTTGTGCGCGGTCATTACAAAGGACAACAGGTTGGCAAAGTAGTCACTGTTTATCGCAAGAAGCTCTGCATCTACATCGAGAGAATTCAGCGTGAAAAGGCCAATGGTGCATCAGTCTACGTTGGCATCCACCCTTCAAAAGTATGTCAATTTGGTTTGTGCAAGCTGATATGGGCATATTGAAGAAATTTCCTACTTTTCATAATTTTATTCCTGAAAGTTTCCTCAGACCAATAAATTAGATGTTAGTTCAAGACTTTTTAGTGTTCTTAAAGGAATTGTAACTGCTGTAGTTGATACATAATTTATATTTAGTAATTTAAAATTGTGGTTAAAGGGATTCCAGGGGAATGTAAAGTAAGTTTTATTCATAAGTTAAATGGCAAAGATTTTTTTCAAAAGTAAAGTATGATTGTTGTACACTTGATTGAATGGAAAGAGGCTTCTTTACTTACTTTTATTTTTATCTTTATATTTTTTGAAGCTTGTACAATTACTTATTTTTGTATTTTATATCTTTTGCCAGGTCTGTATTGTTAAGCTGAAGATGACAAAGTCCCGCAAGAGGATATTGGAAAACAAAGCTGCTGGTCGGGCCGCAGCTCAGGGCAAAGACAAGGAGAAGTTCACTGCTATGGACACATCATCTTAAATACAGATCTTGTGATTAATATTTCTTTTTTTATCCTTGACACTCAAAAGGAGACTTGCAGAATGTGACAAGCTCTGACATGGGCTCAGAAAAATCTAAAAAAAAAAAAAAAAAAAATCATTAAAAGTTAACAGATCAATAATCCCTTGCCTCGACTTGTTTTGCACAGCCATTTCTTCTCCCCCTTTCCTTTTCTTTTTCATCCCTTATGTCCACTTCCTAAGATGTAAGGGCTGTGCTGAAAGGATGAAAGGCTGGGGACCTGGGCCGGAATATTCAAAACTACCCGTCCGTTACAAGGCCTAGGACGTAACCGCTTTACTACATTGTACCTTCCAATCTCCTTACTAGATTGTAAACCACCCACGTGCAAAAAAAAAATTACAATATAGTAAGCACGTTGTAAGGCCTGTGTTAACATTGTAAGTTAATTCCATTGACTACCAAGAGAGGGTAGACTGGTAGTCGATTGACCAATCAGCCCCCCCAATCTTTTGCCCGTTGTCGTGGGGGGGCTAAGGAGATGGAGACTGAGACCCAATGATGGGGAACTCCTCACCTTGGGACTCAGCCATCAACTCAACTAATTTTGCATGTTCTTTTTTCCACTCATACTTTTCGTTTGTCCCTTCACCAATCCCTTCTACTATCCACCTCCTAAGGTGTGAGAGCCGTGCTGAAAGGATGAAAGGCTGACTGTGCCAGTACTGAACGGCCTGAGGGAGCCATGGGCACGGTATTCCCCTGCCTTACCTGGCCCTTACCCCTCAAGGGGACCCTGAGGGGTGGACTGTTTTTTTTCTCCCCAACATACTCCAGGCTTATCATGGCCAATAATGAAGACGTAATCCCACTTTTAGGGGCAATGAGGCTTGCTCCTTCATCAAATAGCCCCAATCCCGGCTCTCCTTTAACCACGGCTCCGAACACTGCTCTCCTTTAACCACGGCCCCTCCTCAATGCCTACTAATACAGTATCCACCCTAATCAACAACCAACCCCCAGGAGACATTTCTATTCTCCCAACATGCTCAACTTCAACACCTTTACTCCCACAACCTTCTTCATCAACCACCCCATCTCCCCTTATTACTACCTTACAACCTTATTGCCCACCTCCCCATAACACTACCCCCCTCAACACTACTCCCTCCTCCGCACATCCCCGCACTTCTACTACCCCCACCTCTACAAGATTCCTAAATACTCTTATTTAGCCCAGCTAAATGGGACCGATTTTTCGTGATCCCTGCCTACTCTAAAAACACCCTCCTCTTCCAGCAATGCCTCCAAAAACCAGTAGGCAGTGTCTCTTTCCGTAGCCGACCCGACCACTCCCGTCTTGTCACAGTAACATCTGAAAACCAAGCTTAAGCATTAACAAAACTAACTGATCTACGTGGTAATCCCCTCCCTACAGAACCTCATCCAACCCTCAATACTTGCACCGGAACTGTCTCTATCTCCCCAACAGATTGCCCAATCTATGACATAGAATGGTCAGATTGTGGAGAAGACTTACTCGCCTGTCTCACGGACTATGATGCGACATGTTTAATACTACTCCATTCCTCCCAGAGGAAATCGTAAGAAATCCATCAACATTGCCAAAATTACTTTCTGTAGATATGACCTTCCCTTTAATGTTTACATAGGTGGGGGAATCCCTACCTTTCCGACCATACCAACCTCCTCCTCGTCAGTGCCAAAATTGTTGGCGTTTAGGACACCCAGCCAAACACTGCCATTCCACAGCCAGATGCCCGCTATGTGCCCAACCTGGTCATACTCGATCAAACTGCTCTGCACAATCACGCACATGTCTCTGTAAGTAGTCACTGAGCTAATTCAAGGTTCTCTTGAATGAGGTATCAAATTAACATACAAGCTTCCTTGCAACCATACCAGGCCTTGCCTGGCTCACAGATTTTGTCTCTAATCTGATACTAAAGGGATTCTGTCCAAGTTCTTGAAGATGGTATTTTGCCTAATCCAAGCACACTTTTTCAGCATCCACCATGAAGATCAATAAGATGGTAACGGAGTCCCGGCGTAAAAACCGGGAACGATACTTCAGCGCCCCTTCCCATATCAAGAGAAAGTTCATGTCTAGCCCCCTATCAAAGGAACTGCGTCAGAAGTACAACGTCCGTGCCATGCCTATTCGCAAAGATGACGAAGTTCAGGTGACTACTTTAGTAATCCTTTTTAAAATACAGAATTCTTTTTTGTGTGTGTGCTCCAGAACTGTTCCATTACTTTAGACTTCATTCAAAGGAGGGTGAAATATTGATAGTAGCTTTGGTTAAAAACAAAAAACAAAAAACAAAAAAAAAATAATGGAATAGATTACATGATGAAACACTTAATCCATTCACTGAGAGATGTGGTTGCTATAGGGACTGAGGCAGATGTCCGTCTCAGTGTGCAGTCCTGAAGTCTGTCCAAGGTTCTCTTGCACAAGACCTCACCTAGCACACAGGTTTTTAATAGCAATCACACCAGGCTTTCCCTGGCTCTGAGATTATAAAGGAGAACTGAACTTGCCACAATCACATGAGTAATGATAATAGGAAAACAGGTACTATAAAACCTAACTTTCACAGGTTGTGCGCGGTCATTACAAAGGACAACAGGTTGGCAAAGTAGTCACTGTTTATCGCAAGAAGCTCTGCATCTACATCGAGAGAATTCAGCGTGAAAAGGCCAATGGTGCATCAGTCTACGTTGGCATCCACCCTTCAAAAGTATGTCAATTTGGTTTGTGCAAGCTGATATGGGCATATTGAAGAAATGTCCTACTTTTCATAATTTTATTCCTGAAAGTTTCCTCAGACCAATAAATTAGATGTTAGTTCAAGACTTTTTAGTGTTCTTAAAGGAATTGTAACTGCTGTAGTTGATACATAATTTATATTTAGTAATTTAAAATTGTGGTTAAAGGGATTCCAGGGGAATGTAAAGTAAGTTTTATTCATAAGTTAAATGGCAAAGATTTTTTTCAAAAGTAAAGTATGATTGTTGTACACTTGATTGAATGGAAAGAGGCTTCTTTACTTACTTTTATTTTTATCTTTATATTTTTTGAAGCTTGTACAATTACTTATTTTTGTATTTTATATCTTTTGCCAGGTCTGTATTGTTAAGCTGAAGATGACAAAGTCCCGCAAGAGGATATTGGAAAACAAAGCTGCTGGTCGGGCCGCAGCTCAGGGCAAAGACAAGGAGAAGTTCACTGCTATGGACACATCATCTTAAATACAGATCTTGTGATTAATATTTCTTTTTTTATCCTTGACACTCAAAAGGAGACTTGCAGAATGTGACAAGCTCTGACATGGGCTCAGAAAAATCTAAAAAAAAAAAAAAAAAAATCATTAAAAGTTAACAGATCAATAATCCCTTGCCTCGACTTGTTTTGCACAGCCATTTCTTCTCCCCCTTTCCTTTTCTTTTTCATCCCTTATGTCCACTTCCTAAGATGTAAGGGCTGTGCTGAAAGGATGAAAGGCTGGGGACCTGGGCCGGAATATTCAAAACTACCCGTCCGTTACAAGGCCTAGGACGTAACCGCTTTACTACATTGTACCTTCCAATCTCCTTACTAGATTGTAAACCACCCACGTGCAAAAAAAAAATTACAATATAGTAAGCACGTTGTAAGGCCTGTGTTAACATTGTAAGTTAATTCCATTGACTACCAAGAGAGGGTAGACTGGTAGTCGATTGACCAATCAGCCCCCCCAATCTTTTGCCCGTTGTCGTGGGGGGGCTAAGGAGATGGAGACTGAGACCCAATGATGGGGAACTCCTCACCTTGGGACTCAGCCATCAACTCAACTAATTTTGCATGTTCTTTTTTCCACTCATACTTTTCGTTTGTCCCTTCACCAATCCCTTCTACTATCCACCTCCTAAGGTGTGAGAGCCGTGCTGAAAGGATGAAAGGCTGACTGTGCCAGTACTGAACGGCCTGAGGGAGCCATGGGCACGGTATTCCCCTGCCTTACCTGGCCCTTACCCCTCAAGGGGACCCTGAGGGGTGGACTGTTTTTTTTCTCCCCAACATACTCCAGGCTTATCATGGCCAATAATGAAGACGTAATCCCACTTTTAGGGGCAATGAGGCTTGCTCCTTCATCAAATAGCCCCAATCCCGGCTCTCCTTTAACCACGGCTCCGAACACTGCTCTCCTTTAACCACGGCCCCTCCTCAATGCCTACTAATACAGTATCCACCCTAATCAACAACCAACCCCCAGGAGACATTTCTATTCTCCCAACATGCTCAACTTCAACACCTTTACTCCCACAACCTTCTTCATCAACCACCCCATCTCCCCTTATTACTACCTTACAACCTTATTGCCCACCTCCCCATAACACTACCCCCCTCAACACTACTCCCTCCTCCGCACATCCCCGCACTTCTACTACCCCCACCTCTACAAGATTCCTAAATACTCTTATTTAGCCCAGCTAAATGGGACCGATTTTTCGTGATCCCTGCCTACTCTAAAAACACCCTCCTCTTCCAGCAATGCCTCCAAAAACCAGTAGGCAGTGTCTCTTTCCGTAGCCGACCCGACCACTCCCGTCTTGTCACAGTAACATCTGAAAACCAAGCTTAAGCATTAACAAAACTAACTGATCTACGTGGTAATCCCCTCCCTACAGAACCTCATCCAACCCTCAATACTTGCACCGGAACTGTCTCTATCTCCCCAACAGATTGCCCAATCTATGACATAGAATGGTCAGATTGTGGAGAAGACTTACTCGCCTGTCTCACGGACTATGATGCGACATGTTTAATACTACTCCATTCCTCCCAGAGGAAATCGTAAGAAATCCATCAACATTGCCAAAATTACTTTCTGTAGATATGACCTTCCCTTTAATGTTTACATAGGTGGGGGAATCCCTACCTTTCCGACCATACCAACCTCCTCCTCGTCAGTGCCAAAATTGTTGGCGTTTAGGACACCCAGCCAAACACTGCCATTCCACAGCCAGATGCCCGCTATGTGCCCAACCTGGTCATACTCGATCAAACTGCTCTGCACAATCACGCACATGTCTCTGTAAGTAGTCACTGAGCTAATTCAAGGTTCTCTTGAATGAGGTATCAAATTAACATACAAGCTTCCTTGCAACCATACCAGGCCTTGCCTGGCTCACAGATTTTGTCTCTAATCTGATACTAAAGGGATTCTGTCCAAGTTCTTGAAGATGGTATTTTGCCTAATCCAAGCACACTTTTTCAGCATCCACCATGAAGATCAATAAGATGGTAACGGAGTCCCGGCGTAAAAACCGGGAACGATACTTCAGCGCCCCTTCCCATATCAAGAGAAAGTTCATGTCTAGCCCCCTATCAAAGGAACTGCGTCAGAAGTACAACGTCCGTGCCATGCCTATTCGCAAAGATGACGAAGTTCAGGTGACTACTTTAGTAATCCTTTTTAAAATACAGAATTCTTTTTTGTGTGTGTGCTCCAGAACTGTTCCATTACTTTAGACTTCATTCAAAGGAGGGTGAAATATTGATAGTAGCTTTGGTTAAAAACAAAAAACAAAAAACAAAAAAAAAATAATGGAATAGATTACATGATGAAACACTTAATCCATTCACTGAGAGATGTGGTTGCTATAGGGACTGAGGCAGATGTCCGTCTCAGTGTGCAGTCCTGAAGTCTGTCCAAGGTTCTCTTGCACAAGACCTCACCTAGCACACAGGTTTTTAATAGCAATCACACCAGGCTTTCCCTGGCTCTGAGATTATAAAGGAGAACTGAACTTGCCACAATCACATGAGTAATGATAATAGGAAAACAGGTACTATAAAACCTAACTTTCACAGGTTGTGCGCGGTCATTACAAAGGACAACAGGTTGGCAAAGTAGTCACTGTTTATCGCAAGAAGCTCTGCATCTACATCGAGAGAATTCAGCGTGAAAAGGCCAATGGTGCATCAGTCTACGTTGGCATCCACCCTTCAAAAGTATGTCAATTTGGTTTGTGCAAGCTGATATGGGCATATTGAAGAAATTTCCTACTTTTCATAATTTTATTCCTGAAAGTTTCCTCAGACCAATAAATTAGATGTTAGTTCAAGACTTTTTAGTGTTCTTAAAGGAATTGTAACTGCTGTAGTTGATACATAATTTATATTTAGTAATTTAAAATTGTGGTTAAAGGGATTCCAGGGGAATGTAAAGTAAGTTTTATTCATAAGTTAAATGGCAAAGATTTTTTTCAAAAGTAAAGTATGATTGTTGTACACTTGATTGAATGGAAAGAGGCTTCTTTACTTACTTTTATTTTTATCTTTATATTTTTTGAAGCTTGTACAATTACTTATTTTTGTATTTTATATCTTTTGCCAGGTCTGTATTGTTAAGCTGAAGATGACAAAGTCCCGCAAGAGGATATTGGAAAACAAAGCTGCTGGTCGGGCCGCAGCTCAGGGCAAAGACAAGGAGAAGTTCACTGCTATGGACACATCATCTTAAATACAGATCTTGTGATTAATATTTCTTTTTTTATCCTTGACACTCAAAAGGAGACTTGCAGAATGTGACAAGCTCTGACATGGGCTCAGAAAAATCTAAAAAAAAAAAAAAAAAAATCATTAAAAGTTAACAGATCAATAATCCCTTGCCTCGACTTGTTTTGCACAGCCATTTCTTCTCCCCCTTTCCTTTTCTTTTTCATCCCTTATGTCCACTTCCTAAGATGTAAGGGCTGTGCTGAAAGGATGAAAGGCTGGGGACCTGGGCCGGAATATTCAAAACTACCCGTCCGTTACAAGGCCTAGGACGTAACCGCTTTACTACATTGTACCTTCCAATCTCCTTACTAGATTGTAAACCACCCACGTGCAAAAAAAAAAAAAATTACAATATAGTAAGCACATTGTAAGTTAATTCCATTGACTACCAAGAGAGGGTAGACTGGTAGTCGATTGACCAATCAGCCCCCCCAATATTTTGCCCGTTGTCGTGGGGGGGCTTAGGAGATGGAGACTGAGACCCAATGATGGGGAACTCCTCACCTTGGGACTCAGCCATCGACTCAACTAATTTTGCATGTTCTTTTTTCCACTCATACTTTTCGTTTGTCCCTTCACCAATCCCTTCTACTATCCACCTCCTAAGGTGTGAGAGCCGTGCTGAAAGGATGAAAGGCTGACTTTGTGCCAGTCCTGAACGGCCTGAGGGAGCCATGGGCACGGTATTCCCTTGCCTTACCTGGCCCTTACCCCTCAAGGGGACCCTGAGGGGTAGACTGTTTTTTCTCCCCAACATACTCCAGGCCAATAATGAAGACGTAATCCCACTTTTAGGGGCAATGAGGCTTGCCCCTTCATCAAATAGCCCCAATCCTTTGACCACGGCTCCGAACACTGCAACAACTACCCCCTCCTCAATGCCTACCAGTACAGTATCCACCCTAATCAACAACCAACCCCCAGAAGACATTCCTACTCTCCCAACATGCTCAACTTCAACAGTGATAACGATTGTAGTACGTGTTGGAGAATTAGAAGGGGATGGTGCTAGATAGTGGGATAAAGAATGAAGTTGGGGAGGTGGTGTTGTATCAGGAGGGGTGTCGGGAGGTAGAGGGTCTGGGGAAGAGGGTACTTATGACATGAGGGATTCACGTGTCTATCCAGGAGGGAGTGGAAGGGATAGAGGGGATGGTGGGAGGGTTAATATAGGTGGGGCTGGAGTCAGGGGGGGGGGGGGGGGGGGTAGGAGGACTGGGTGTAGGTTAATGGTTAATGGTTAAAAGCAAAATAAATGTGCTAGAAATCTAAGGTCATATAGCACTATAATTAATGTTAGTGAAGGATGGTTGGGTTAGTGATTAGTCGTTAAAGCTGGGTTTAGGAATTGGTGAGTGAATGGGTTAGGGTCGGATGAGGTAATGTAAAGGGGTTAGATCAAGTGAGGGATATATATGCGTTTGAGGAAGGAAAACAGGTTGTCAAAGCAGAAAGTGTGAGATTCTGTAAGGATGTCTGGTAAGTTGGGATGTCTATAGGGAGGACGTGGGCATGACAATAGAATATGTGGGACTGAAAGAGGAACATTCGGAAACCGCGAATGTTCCAATGATGGATAGTTATACTTTCGTTGATTTACTGGCAAAGATTGCAGTGCTTGTTGGAGAATTTGAAGGGGAAGGTGCTAGAGGGTGTGATAAAGAATGAGGTTGGGGAGGTGGTGTTGTATCAGGAGGGGTGTCGGGAGGTAGAGGGTCTGGGGAAGAGGGTACTTGTGACATGAGGGTTTCACATGTGTATCCGGGAGGGAGTGGAAGGGATAGAGGGGATGGTGGGAGGGTTAATATAGGTGGGGCTGGAGTCAGGGGGAATGGGTTTTGTTGGGATGGGGTAGGAGGATTGGGTGTAGGGAGAATATGAGTAGGAGGAGGATGGATATCGGCAGTCACTTTGAGTGTGGAGGGAGCGGGAGTTTTAGAATTTGAAGGTGGATTAGTTTGGGACTCGATTATGTAGTTCTGGATATCTTCAAGAGTTTCTGTAGTGAAGTTGGTTGGGGAGTTTTGTGAGATAAAGGTTTTCTTGTGAGGGGGGGAAGAGAAGTCTGGTGTCTGAAAAATAGGGGCAAAGGAAGGTGGAGGTGATTGTGAGGTAGGGGAAGAGGGGGTGGAACGTTTATTCTGTCTGCTGCGGGGAGGGAGAGGGAAAGGTGTTGGGGCTGTAGTAGAGATTGGGGTGTCTGGATTTAGGATGGCAAAATAATTTGATTGGGTAGAGATTGGAGTGTCTGGGTTTAGGATGGCAAAAAAAATTGACTGGGGAAGGTAGGAAGTAGAAGAGGGGAAGTTAGATGGAGGGGGGTTGGGTTTAGGAGAGGGTGTAGGAGCTTGGGAGGTAGGGGGATTGGCAGAGTTAGCGACATTACTGGAATAGGGGGTAAGACATGCTTCCTGTCTGGCTTCACGTAGAGTGAGTCCAAGTCTGAATCTGAGAGTTGCTACCTCAGACTCAAATTTGCAGGTGGGGCAGCCTTTATAAAATACATTATGGGGGCCGCCACAGTTTGCACATGTGCGTGATTGTGCAGAGCAGTTTGATCGAGTATGGCCAGGTTGGGCACATAGCGGACATCTGGCTGTGGAATGGCAGTGTTTGACTGGGTGTCCCAAACGCCAACAATTTTGGCACTGACGAGGAGGAGGTTGGTATGGTCGGAAAGGTAGGGATTCCCCCACCTATGTAAACATTAAAGGGAAGGTCATATCTACAGAAAGTAATTTTGGCAATGTTGATGGATTTCTTACGATTTCCTCTGGGAGGAATGGAGTAGCATTAAACATGTCGCATCAAAGTCCGTGAGACAGGCGAGTAAGTCTTCTCCACAATCTGACCATTCTTTGTCATAGATTGGGCAATCTGTTGGGGAGATAGAGACAGTTCCGGTGCAAGTATTGAGGGTTGGATGAGGTTCTGTAGGGAGGGGATTACCACGTAGATCAGTTAGTTTTGTTAATGCTAAAGCTTGGTTTTCAGATGTTACTGTGACAAGACGGGAGTGGTTGGGTCGGCTACGGAAAGATACACAGCCTACTGGTTTTTGGAGGCATTGCTGGAAGAGGAGGGTGTTTTTAGAGTAGGCAGGGATCACGAAAAATCGGTCCCATTTGGCTGGTCTAAATAGAGTATTTAGGATTCTTGTAGAGGTGGGGGTAGTAGAAGTGCGGGGACGTGTTGAGGAGGGTAGTGTTATGGGGAGGTGGGCAATAAGGTTGTAAGGTAGTAATAAGGGGAGATGGGGTGGTTGATGAAGGAAGTTGTGGGAGTAAAGGTGTTGAAATTGAGCATGTTGGGAGAGTAGAAATGTCTCCTGGGGGTTGGTTGTTGATTAGGGTTGATACTGTACTAGTATGCATTGATGATGGGGGAATTGTTGCAGTGTTCGGAGCCGTGGTCAAAGGAGATCCGGGATTGGGGCTATTTGATAAAGGGGCAAGCCTCATTGCCCCTAAGAGTGGGGTTACGTGTTCATTATTGGCCATGATAAGCCTGGAGTATGTTCGGGGAAAAAAATAGTTCACCCCTCAGGGTCCCCTTGAGGGGTAAGGGCCAGGTATGGCAGGGGAATACCGTGCCCATGGTTCCCTCAGGCCGTTCAGGACTGGCACAAAGTCAGCCTTTCATCCTTTCAGCACGGCTCTCACACCTTAGGAGGTGGATAGTAGAAGGGATTGGTGAAGAAACTGAAACGAAAAGTATGAGTGGAAAAAAAGACCATGCAAAATTAGTTGAGTCGATGGCTGAGTCCCAATCATTGGGTCTCAAGTCTTCGTCTCCTAAGCCCCCCCACGACAACAACGGGCAAAGGATTGGGGGGGGGGGGGAGAATATGAGTAGGAGGAGGGTGGATATCGTTGTAGAATTTGAAGGTGGATGAGTATCAGTTTGGGACTCGATTGTGTAGTTCTGAATATCTTCCAGAGATTCTGTAATGGAGTTGGTTGGGGGGTTTTGTGAGATAAAGGTTTTCTTGTGAGGGGGGGGGGGGGGGCAAAGGAAGGTGGAGGTGATTGTGGGGTAGGGGAAGAGGGGGTGGAACGTTTATTCTGTCTGCTGCGGGTAGTGCGGGGAGGGAGAGGGGAAAGTGTTGGGGCTGCAGTAGAGATTGGAATGTCTGGATTTAGGATGGCAAAAGAATTTGACTGGAGAAGGTAGGAGGTAGAAGAGGGGAAGTTAGATGGAGGGGGTTAGGTTTATGAGAGGGTGTAGGTGCCTCCTGTCTGGCTTCACGTAGAGTGAATCCAAGTCTGAATCTGAGAGTTGCTACCTCAGACTCAAATTTGTAGGTGGGGCAGCCTCTATAAAATACATTATGGGGGCCGCCACAGTTTGCACATGTGCGTGATTGTGCAGAGCAGTTTGATCGAGTATGGCCAGGTTGGGCACATAGTGGGCATCTGGCTGTGGAATGGCAGTGTTTGGCTGGGTGTCCTAAACGCCAACAATTTTGGCACTGACGAGGAGGAGGTTGGTATGGTCGGACAGGTAGGGATTCCCCACCTATTAAAGGGAAGGTCATGTCTACGGAAAATAATTTTGGCAATGTTAATGGATTTCTTACGATTTCCTCAGAGGAATGGAGTAGCATTGTACAGGCGAGAAAGTCTTCGCCACAACTGACCATTCTTTGTCATAGATTGGGCAATCTGTTGGGGAGATAGAGACAGTTCCGGTGCAAGTATTGAGGGTTGGATGAGGTTCTGTAGGGAGGGGATTACCACGTAGATCAGTTAGTTTTGTTAATGCTATAGCTTGGTTTTCAGTTGTTACTGTGACAAGACGGGAGTGGTCGGGTCGGCTACGGAAAGAGACTTTGCCTTCTTGTTTTTGGAGGCATTGCTGGCAGAGGAGGGTGTTTTTAGAGTAGGGAGCTGTGGGAGGGATCACGAAAAATCGGTCCCATTTGGCTGGGCTATATAGAGTATTTAGGATTCTTGTAGAGGTGGGGGTAGTAGAAGTGCGGGGACATGTGGAGGAGGGAGTAGTGTTGAGGGGGGAGGTGGGCAATAAGGTTGTAAGGTAGTAATAAGGGGAGATGGGGTTGTTGATGAAGGTTGTGGGAGTAAAGGTGTTGAAATTGAGCATGTTGGGAGAGTAGAAATGTCTCCTGGGGGTTGGTTGTTGATTAGGGTGGATACTGTACTAGTAGGCATTGATGATGGGGTAGTTGTTGCAGTGTTCGGAGCCGTGGTCAAAGGAGAGCCGGGATTGGGGCTATTTGATAAAGGGGCAAGCCTCATTGCCCTTAAAAGTGGGATTACGTCTTCATTATTGGCCATGATAAGCCTGGAGTATGTTGGGGAGAAAAAAACAGTCCACCCCTCAGGGTCCCCTTGAGGGGTAAGGGCCAGGTAAGGCATGGGAATACCGTGCCCATGGCTCCCTCAGGCCGTTCAGGACTGGCATAAAGTCAGCCTTTCATCCCAAGTCCCAAGGTTGAGGAGTTCCTATCACTGGGTCTCAGTCTCC
>NC_061842.1:23869097-23889097 GCF_019202785.1 Penaeus chinensis | reverse complement strand
CAGTACTGGGTCACTGGTGACTAGGTACAAGTGTAGCCATCTATGTATAAAAACAATTAATATAATAAAGTAAACTCACAGTGGGCATGGCAGAGAGGAATCTTGTCATGCCAATCCACTACATACATGCCACCGAAAGTAACTATTCTTCTAATAATCTTAAATCAGTATAAATAACTTATTAATGCAACAAAAACAAACAAAGATGAAACACCTTGCAACACTACTTATGAGAAAGCTCCATATATCTTCATAAAAAATATAAACAAAATTTTGGTAAAGTTGGGTGAGGAAGGATATGCATTAGAGTGCATTAGAGTCTTGTGCTGGGGTGGTTCTTGTAGTGTCTTATGGTCTGCATAAATTAGCCCAAAGAGCCTCTTTGCAAATGCATGATTTTTGGTTTTATATACATATACATTTGAACATTATGAGTAATTAGGACTAATTTTAACAATATTATTACTTAACCCTTTCCCGACAGGTCACGCCACAAGGCGTCAAAACAAACCGCTCAATCTGTGGCGTGTGGCTGTACGCCACAACTGTGTGCCAAAGCGCTACAAGCTGGTGATTCAGCTTGATGTACCGAACTCCCATGCTCAAAGTCGGCGCATTGCCATTGATCTCCGAAGTGTAGAGTTTTTTTTAAATTTTCTTCACCTATAATCAAGGGGTTAATATACTTAATACTTAATAGTATTACTTAATCTTGTGTTTCCATATGTCACCTACTTAAGGTGACCGTCCCTCCCTGGGGGGGGGGGGGGGGTTGAAAATGAGTTATGCCCTGTTTCAGATTCGTATACTACTATAGAATTACCCCCGTGAATATGAACTCCCGCGAAGAAATATTAGGTGGTCAATTGAGGGCCGAACCCTGAACAACTATTTCGCTGATCAGCGAATTTCACAGTGGGTTGGTAGCCCATGATACTCTCCGAAGGGATATTTCAACTGAGTTGAGGATTTTTCCTCATAGCAGTTGAAAGTTTGCTTATGGGTGATTATGTAAGAGCATATTTATATTTACCCCACACCCCCCCTTATCTTCCCTACCTCCCATTTTCAGTTGGGGGGGGGGGGGGGGGGAAGAAAATAGGACAACAGAGGTGGAGGGTAATATGAGGAATAGAGGGATCCTGACGGCAGAAAAACAAGTTTAGAAGTACGTGGATGTGATATTACAACGTTATTTTATGGCGCAGGATGACTTCAGTGCTATATTATATTGTATTTTGTGATTTTAACAAATTTTTAACCTTTTTTTTCTCTCTCTTTTTTTTGCAGTTATGTAACATGCGATAATTTTGAAACAAATTAATGAATTTCCAAATTGGAATACGTTGTTTTGTTTATATGACCTAGAGGTTTTCTCAGCAAAAGTAATATAGAAAATTAAATGATAACTCTGGGACGTGAGAAGGCTTCCTAGAGTTAACCTAACTTAAAAAAACGATTTTTCGTAGTGCTTACAATTCCCTTCGGTCTAAATAAATAAAATTCAGTATAAAAATGCGTAATAAAGTACTCTTTCATCCTACCAAAATTCATTAAAATCTGTAAGACCATTTTCTATTTTTCAACAAAAAAGTGAAAATCTGCATTTTCTCAGGGACGATAATCCCCTTAACCCTTTACAGATGGGTTATGTGTTGGGCCATCATAACAAACCCCGGGTACGGCTATACACTCGGTGACGCATGTATAGGAAGCAGGAAGTTCTGCTATATGTAGTGGACTCACATGCCTGGTGGCTGGACTTTGCCAGAAATCACCAAGAGTTTATGAGTCTGAGAGATTTCAGATACCTGTCAGCATTGGGTTAAACCCTCTTAACCCATTGGCGACGGGTGTAGAAAACTAAAAAAAAATCTACGCTCTGGCGAACCACAACAACGCGCCGACTTTGAGCGCGTGAATTCGGTACATCAAGCCGAATCATTGCCTCAGAGCGTTTTGGCGCGCCGCCGCGGCGGGCAGCTGCACGGCACATTTCAAGCGTATTGTTATGACGCCTATAGACGCCTATTAGGATACCTAATCATGCCATGAGTCTATTTCCTCCAGGCCAAGATGATGACCTGGAAGCTTGGCTGTGAACTGGACAATTATCTAGGCACACCAGCCTCATCAAACTTTAACCAAAATTTGACCCATAATGAATGGGTTAAACAGATTTCAAATTGTAGTGAATGTAGTATGTCAAAGTTATTTGTATAAATTAGTTTCTCTAATTCTATACTTATACATATATATATATATATATATATATATATATATATATATTTATATATATAAACATTTAACCCTTTCAGGTTAGGGTTATTTACTAATACTGTCTGTGCCCAAGTACCTTGTATTTGATCAGTGCTAATTTACCTTGAATAGGTATTATATAGTTACATCTGAGAGAACAGTTGCTGTACTTTAGTGTGATGTGCTTGAAAATGTTTAATAAATTAAAATGAGGTTGTAAACAACAAGCTAAAGATAACCAATATGCTCTAATTAGATGAATTTATTAAATGTCACAAGGAAATCTTTTATGAGATGTATGTTAAATCTAGTACAATAGGTACTCATGTGAACAGACCCTAAGGAGAATACACTGAAATAAGGTCTTAATAAACTTATGTTTACTGAGTTGTGAAACATGAGTATATGTTATTCAGATAAATTGCACTGTATAAAATGGTCTAAAGACTGATAAATAGCTCTGGGGTTCAGTCCCCATCTAGACTAACCTTAGGACACGGAAGAAAAATCGCCTAGTTAGAGCTCTGACAGCTGGGCCAAACTCCTCCTCAACTGCCTGGCTCAAAGGTTGAACAGGTACATGGAAACTGCCAAGTGCTCCTTCTATCTGGGTCTCTCTCTGGTGTGTTAGAGGGAGCCGTAACAGATGGTTTGCAATGGCAGTCAAGCATCTTATAGCTACTGGTCCTTCCTGATCCCAGTTTAGTGAAACCAAGAGATTCACAGCCTCATCCAACTGTCGATGTTTTATGTACTGAGCCACAAGTGCTACTGCAGTTAAACCACCCTTATACATAGCACTCACATCCACACGTAGGCATGCTAAAGGTCCACGTATATAGTGGAGGAGGAGAAGATGGGGAATATTATGCTGACTTGTTTCTTCCTCTATTTTTGTTGGAGCCCAAGCAAGTCTCAGAAGTGACTGCTGGTGGCAGAAATGTTCTGAGAAGTCCAATATTCTCTGGGGATTACTGTCCTCCATGACCAGCTGCATTCTAATCAAGGACAATGCTAAATCAAAACACTGGATCTGTCCTCGTTCATTGCTTACCACCACAATATTGCCTGAATCCAGCCAGGCTATGTTGCAAGGGATAAGTCCAGCTTTTGTAACATGAGTCATTCCTCGTGAGTCACAATGAAGAGCCAAAACACCATTATTGCATGCTAATAACAAACGATCTTCCGTGGGATTGTGTGAATGGGCCATCAACGGGGCTTCTAGAGGGATAGTGGTGACTGTGATTCGATGAAGAGCTCCTCTTTCCACCTGTAATCAGAAATGGAATGTTTTTAATCCAAATGTCTCTCTATAACATGCATGCTACGAGACTGGGAAAAATATCTGACCCATCCCTATAAACTGATGGTCTGATTAAGAAATAATATGTGGTGGGAATAAAAGGCTGTGGTTGGCTATTAATGATAATGAATTTTTCTCAACTTCCTTTCTTTCTCCTTTAAGAGACTGTAAAAAAAATAGTAAAAGCCAATACAGAAACACTATTCTATAGATAGCTTCAGGTAATACATAAGAATATACTTCTGTATGTTTAAATACCAACTATATAAAGGGATGAAAGAAAAACATTATCTTCTATTACATATTTTTAAATGATTTTTTCTTTATATTTAGTAATTTTTAACATCTTTTTAATACCTTTTAGGATTCAAGTGCAAGTGCCATGCAATAATGACTAAAATAAAGCATAGAGTGGAAAATATTGTCATTTATGGTTCTAGAATCTACACCTACTTTTTGTAATCTGATCTTGATGGTTATTTCTGTAATTACTGTTTTTACTAACATTATCATCCTTAGTTCCCCTTTTACATTGAAATCATCATAATTTGTTGTCAGACTTGAAAATAATTTAAGCATATTGGATGAGTCTAAAGTGAGTTTTTTAAATCTATAAAATGCGCAAAAGGAGCATAATCAATCTTAATTCTAGTTATGTTTTAAACAAAATACATTATTAAAATTACTAATAAAAAAGGGGATTACTTTGAATCATACTTTTAAATCACAATTTTAATCATGTTAACTCTACACTTACATACATTTCCAATACCAACCTCATAAACACAGCTGAGGACAGTGACACCCCCCTTCTTTCCAAAGCTTTGCTCTACTGTTAGAAGTACATTAGGTTGAACCCTGCTGAATGATACACTTAGGGGGGCCATCTCTGTGCGACAATAGCAGACCAGGTCCAGACTTGTACTATGAAGAGAATATACCAAAATGTTGGCCCGGTCTCGATCTTTAGCCAAAGGACTCCAGGGATATACCTCATCTTCACTTGTCTGCCACCATACCACCAACTGAAGGAATTTTATCTTGTTAGTAAAGTGTTATTTTGCAAGAATAAAAAATAACTTTTAATCTTTATATGACAGTTGATTACTCTGCACTTGAATGCCAAACAACTAATACTCTCTATCTAAAAAGCATAGGAAAAAAAGGACAGAATGAAAGAAAAAATAAAGAAAGAAAGAGAGAAAGAAAAGAAAAAAAAAAAATCAAACAGAAAGAGGAAACCATGAAAAATATTTTTTGTTTTTAAATTTCAGTCTCTTTCACTCTTGAAAATTTTAACAAGTAGTGGTTCAAATTTAAGGGTAGCTCCATGCTATAAGCTACCCTTGAAGCCTGTAGTCATAACTAAATTTCTCTCTCTCTCACTCTCTCCCTCTCTCTCTCTCTCTCTCTCTCTCTCTCTCTCTCTCTCTCTCTCTCTCTCTCTCTCTCTCTCTCTCTCTCTATATATATATATATATATATATACATACACATACATGTGAAACAGGTACTTTTGCAAATAAATAAATAAATGAACACAGTGAGTATTAGCTGCTGAAGCCTAAACATCATGCCTGATATGACATTACAGCTTTTGTAGCTATGCAAGGTATCCCTATGTTTTGAGTTCAAGCATCAAAATGCCTCTAGACTGTTTAGTTTTGACATATGGGAGGCCACGCCACCTTTCATTATCACACTACGCATCATCGCTTGACATCTAATCCATAAGCTGATAACATCTCACAAGATTTATTGTGCACAATACAAGAACCTCTAATGTTGCAATTATTTTTGTTAATACAAATGTTCCTTTACACAACTGTGACTGTGCCTGTGGGGCATATATAAAATGACAAGGGGAGCTATTGTTCTAAATCTGAGACAGTATTCACAAAAGGTCTATGACTGTTCCTTGTCTATGATTTGTGCCGTTACCACATTTCAAAGTTAATGCTGCTAACCACATGCTGCCAGGGAAAATGCTGTGTTCCTTTTTTTTTTTTTTTTTTGTGAAATGTCTCGGCACATAGATGGCTCTGCTAGTGCTTAGCCACAAAATCAATTAGTAGACCTTGTGACCTTACCAAATTTCACCTTTCCTTGAATTAGCGGGAGAAAAATATTTTTAACTAATGAATATTGATGGTGTTATTTTTATTATAAACATCATAATTTCTATAATGTTATAAACATTAGTAACAGCAAAATAAGTTAACGTAAAATATTTTTGTAAATCAAGGAAAAGGGTAAATGGGCGAGACAGGCAGTACTAGTAATTGGCTCATTGGTGACTTAGTACCTAGTGTAGCCATCTATGTGTAAAAACAACTAATAAAGTAAACTCACAGTGTGCATGGCATGTCGGCATTGGGTTAATAACAACAAACATTTAAATGGTTATAGACCCTATTTTGGTAATCTATTATTATAATAGTTAATGGTTTGAAGAAATAAATGTGCTAGACATCAAAGGTCATATAGCACTATGGTAAAGTATTGTGGCAAAAAGGAGAGAAATTAATTAATGATCAGGATAAGATGTGTTAGTTGTCAAAGGTTGTAGAGCACTTTAGGATAGAATGGTAGCAACAAGTGTATAGAGGGGGAAGTAAATGGAGTACAATAGAGATTTGTAACAGGGGAAGGGGTTAAGCAATTAGATGAAATGGAGAATGTGTTTGAGAGAGGGAGGGTAACAGTATATGAGGAAAACTACAAAAGACCCATTATGAAACAATCATGTAATACAAGTAAAATGATAGTTGGAGAATTAGGAGAAGAATCCAGATTATGAGATAAGGGAACAGGGTAAGGTGGTAAGTGTTAGGAAGAATGTCAGGAAAGGTATAACAGGTAGAGTGAGGAGGAGGAGGGGTAGGCATTGGAGAAGTAGTAGATATTGGAGTATCTGGATTTAGAATGGAAAAGTATTCTTGAGGAGGAAGGGAGTAGATATAGGATGGTTCAGGGTAGAGGGAAGAGATACTGGGGGAGATGCTGAGACATCTTGAGAAGATGGGAGGGGAATGGAGTGAAGTACAATTTTGGAATAGGTAGAAACAAAAAATCCTTGACGGTGAGCTTCGTCTTACTTCACAAAGAGTGAAGCCTAGTTTGGATCTGAGAACTGCTATCTCAGATTCAAGCTTGTAAGGCAGGGCATCTCCTATAAAATACATTATGGGAGCCACCACAATTGGCACACATGCATGACTGAGCAGAATAATTTGAATGGAAGGCAGCAGGATGTGGAGCGACAGTGTTTGGCTGGGTGGCAACTTCCACACCTGTCTTAAAACTTTGGCCAAGTCAATGACAAAAGCTGGCTGTCAGACATTTTCGTGGGGAGTCATAGACAAATTTGCCAAGTAAATGACAGGTGAAGATAATCCCACATCAGCAATGACAAATAGCCCCATTCTGAGTTAATGTCAACCATTAATTGATCCATTTACCTATATATTTAAAAAAATGTAATATTTGAATACAAATAGTGCCATGTGCCTGATGCAAGAAAAACAAATCTATGGTTGGCTAAATTGCAGTTAAATATATAAAATGTGTAATACTATGGTCAATACAGAAGTAATAAGTATTGAAGCATGAAGTTTTAATATATTACTGCAATTAATTATCTTTATAGTCTAAAATGATGTAAATGTTTGTTATATTACCAGAATTACTTTGAGATGTGACAACAGCAAAAATCATAGACAACATTGCAAAGAACAGTCCTAGACCTTAGTGAAGGTCTGAGCCTGTACAAGAGTTGGATAACTAAAAATTATTATACCAGTTTTCAGTCATCACTTATTTTTACAACCATGAAATCTGTCTGAGAATAAAGTACAGCTGCTAAGGCAGATTATCATCATAATTATTATAGTCATCACTAAATAATGGTAGCTCCAAGTTAGTTTTCTTAATGAAAGAATTTGCAACCATAGCTGTGGTGCCACTGCAACCCTTGTTACTCTGAGTTAATGGTTTGGACATAGTAGAAACTAAATATTAGAAACTAAATATTAGATCAAGTTTCTGACCACCACCTTGACCTGAGAAAAATTCAATAAAGACTGAAAATATACTGTATTTATCACTTTACATCTTTTATTTTTTATACATATTTACAGTAGAATAAACTAATAAAGATAAAATATTTTGTGGCATATCTCCTGCCATCTCTTGATTCTAGGGAAGCTAACTTGAAGTATGCTACTCTTCTGACGTGTGTTAAGGGTACCGTCCTGAGAAAAGCCTAACTTGCTCCACTCATTTCATCATTAAAAAAAAAAAAAAAAAAAACAATTGTAGATATATAGCTGATTTCTTTTGAATGTTTTGGCACCCCAAAAAGTAAAAAGATTTTTTATTGGGGGGGGGGGGGGCTGCACCGGACCATCCCATTGGTTAAATTTATCCCTGAAGTGCCTGAAAAAATATTCCTCGTTTTCATCAACTCTACAGGAAGGTCCTATCATGCTCCAATTTTTTTCATTTACTTTTATCCGGACCATCCCATTGGTTAAATTTATCCCTGAAGTGCCTGAAAAAATATTCCTCGTTTTCATCAACTCTACAGGAAGGTCCTATCATGCTCCAATTTTTTTCATTTACTTTTATCCGGACTGTCTGCCATGGTGAACTATAGTGACAAGTCTTTGTTTTCTTTGCTAAAATTAATATTATATATTGAAAAAAAAAAAAAAAAATTGTGTACTTTGAGACAAGATTATTACGAAAGTTAATCTGGGTTATTGTGTTTATTAGGGAACATACTTTGTATACATATCATTTTTGTTTTCCTTTATTTATTTTTTAATTTTTTTTTTTTTATGAAAGTAGAGATTCTGAAACATTTAATAAATGCATTAAATCATAAAGACAACTAATCTAAACCAGAAATTACTAATAGTTTTTTTTTTGAAAATCCTATTGTGAAGAAATATTATTTGATCATGATTCTAACTTGAATACAACATATCGGATCAAATTTGAGAATTATGGAAGCATTTCCAAGGTCATTGAATTTTTCCGGCACTCCTAAAGGGATGGGGGAGGGGTTTCCTGGTCACTGGGTGGTTTTAATTTTTGAGAAGGATGATATGTATGTAAACAAGCACATAAGATTAACCATTTTAATCATCCTGATTCAATAGGAGTAAATGCATTTTTTGCATATAGAAAAAATATTAGTTCCCCCAGATAAAATTGTTTTTTTATTGATATTTGTAAAATAAATGCGCATTGGGGATGGAAAACTACTGCAATGTTGGCATTCAGTCATTTGAGTGCATTATCTTTGCAAATAAGTGAACAAAATGATCAGACACCTGGGTGGGGTTGGTATTTTCTGTATTTAAGGTACCTACTATAGGGTCCTCAGGTTGCATTTTTTACTGAAAACGCATGAAAAGGGTGCATTAGCTGTATGAATTCCATATAGTTTTCATTTTAGAGTGGGTATCATTAGGTACTATCATCTTCAACATAAAATAATCAATATTTCATACTGAAGTACTCTTTATAACAGAAACGACAAATTCCAAATCAAAACAAATTTGCCGATGGTGGATGGTACAGACCAGTCGAGCTATTACAAACCTAAATATTATCATTAGTTATACTATTATTTTTAAACATTAGTGCTTTTTACTCAGTACACATATAGACCCTTACATAAACTATAGCATATATACCAGGGAGTCTCAATGGAATGCATATTTCATGTATAAATGTGCACAAAATCACATTTTCGAGGAAAAAAATCAAGATGGCACTTATTCTTCATAAATAATTGTGATTTTCATTTTTTCTGATTTTGGTATTAAAGTGTTCTTTGGACATTCACAAACTCATATCTAAATACAAATGCCATTTGCAAGATTGCAACAAACAGAAGTCCATACACCATACAGGTGTACCTGGCTCTAATTACCTGTGTCCGAAGTTTACCTACTGGCGCTTATGCCCTTGCACCTCCCAAGAAATAAACTGGTTTTGGCTCAAACAATCCTATAGTAGATTCTTCATTCTAGTACGTACAAAATGGCTAGCTAACTCAATTTGACCCTTACCCCCACCCCCCCCATTTGGGAGAGTCCCCTTAAGCAAAGTGAAGTTCATGAATGCATTATACTGTTTTGGTGTGCCACAAGCCATCTCCCACCTTAACTCTTTGATGGCAGAAATGTTATTAACCCCTATGATCCAGATGACTTGACCATCACGTCATGAAAAAATTGTGATTGCATGAACATGAACATGCCATTCTGAGAAATCTGGCTAATGCAAACTTGCTGTCATGAGCATTTTGGCTGAAGGCTGGGGTGATGAGAAAGACTCACTACAAGTGCATAATCCTTTTGGTGGGTGATTAGACTCATTTGGCATTTAGAAAGGGGCTTTTGCATTATTTCCATCAATAAATGAGTATGGAATGTAATGTTCATGAGCCTTGACTGGAAGAGCACCAGCTCCAGGGATGACACTACTTCCATGCTCATGGCCGTTATGACTAGCAACAGAGGTTGTATTACAGAAAATTGAATACTACGAAAAAATGAAAAAAATGAAAAAAATAACGAACTGTTACTTATTGTTATCATTCTTGCACTGAGTTATTGACTACCTAGAGGGATGATATGGAGTCTGTGTCAGGAAAAGCCTATTACCATCTGGATAAAGCAAATCAAATGACAAATATGGACATAGGAAAATAGCAAAAAAGCTAAAATAAAGAGAAAATAACATTGCAAAGAGGGGACATAGAGTCTTGTCACCATATATGAGTGTTCGCATGTGCCCAGCTTACAAGCCATGCACCCATCGGAACGGCCGTTCACATAAGCAACAATATCCAAATGGGTTAAAAGATGGCACTTATTTTATTTTACAAAATTTAAATAACAGCCTCCATATCATCATTAAAATGTGGATCTCCTTACCAATTTTGTTGGCAACTGTCTATTGGTGGGCTTATTGGCATTGTTTGAAATGTTAATTTAGCAGAGATGAATGCTTGATAACGAAAAAGGATTTAGATTAATAAGTGATGGAACAAGATGTAATATAATAGTGGTTACTTGCTATGTCAAGGTGACTGAAAAAAAATAGTTTTGTACATTTGGTCTAAAATTCAGCAAACTTAGCTATTGTTTGGCATTAGAATATAAAATTGTGGTCAAATCTTGAAATCCCTGACTATACGTGTTCGTTGCTTGATATATTCACAATGAGCATCAAACAATACCATATCCCCTGACAGATTTGCTGACAGCTTCCTCTCAAATCTTCTACCAGATGGTCCAGCAACTTCACAGGTATAAATCTTGGGATCTGTGGCAGTAAGGCGCTCAAGGATATGACCTTCTGGTGGTGGACGAGTTAAGTGCACAACTGTCAGTCTGCATTCATTGTAGGAAAATATCATATGCTGTCTTGTTATCACAACTGGAAAAAAAAAATCCTGGCTATCATAGCTATTTCACATATCAATTTCTCATCAAGATATCAGGTATATTAATTTAAAAACACCAACTTCTCATCATGATATCAGGTATATTAATCTAAAAAGTACTGCTCATTTTTTTTTTTATTAGCTCTCCTGGTGTAATACACTAATAAGAATCATAGAAGTAATCCTTGAATACTTTAAGAAACTTGCTTCAATTCTACTTAGCGATTTAGATTGTGAACTAGGCAGGATATGCCCAATTTGCAAGCATCCACCATAACAAAGTTACTCATCTAATTTTCTCTTTTCATTTATTCAATATCTGCACATTACATCAGGTTCAACATAATCTTTAAATTTAACAGACAGAAGAATTCAGAAAATACAGGTGTACTGGTGACAATGGTGACCTGAAGGTTATTGTAAGCTATTCAAAATCATGTAACATAAAAAAGATTTAGTTGAAAAAAAAATACAGAAAAACTGCTGAATCTTACCATCAGCAAGATGTTCTGAAAGGAGCTTCCCAACCAAGAACTTGTCAAATGTTATTCTGGTAAGGTCTCCTGTGTTCAGACTCACTGTCAGTGTTGAAATAATACCTGAGGCAAATATCAATTGGTAGACATGTGTTTGCCAGCCTTCCCATATGACTCGTTCTTTTGATAACAATTCCTATGAAGGAAGAAAGACTTGTTTTATTGGAAGCTCTTAATAGTTGGTAAATTCATTAATTTAGCAACCCTCTCATATATGATATGGATTCAAGCTGTATCAAGTGAAAATAGGCAACATATATCCTTTATCGTTGAATACATAAAAGGAGGAGCTATGTGATCAAGGAACATATTTAGTAACTTTCATTTAGTTAAGCAGCCTCTTTTTCAGGCACTTAAGAGAAATCTTCATGGGCAAAATTGGTAGAAATTGAGTTTTGGGCGATGAAGCAATATGAGCTTTCAGGTATTAATGTGGCTTCTTTTCTACAGTGGATAGAAAAGTAATATTCCCAGGAAGGTAACTTAGAGTGTTTTCCTTATTCTGAGTATAGTAGATGTCTATTTATGATTTCACTGAAATAACTAAAAATCACAAGACTATCATCACTAACTTCATTGATGGAACTAATATCTGCAGTAATATTGAAGGCTTTATAGGCAGCATTTAGGTAATTACTGCATCAAAAGCTACATACACAAATCTATCAGATCTAATTTTTTTACATCAACTGGAAAATATCCTTTGAAGACAGTACTTTCTATCAAATATATATATATGAGAATAATGTTTTTTAACACAATATACATTTGAGATCTGCATCAAATCTTTTAAGTGCATACAACATATATTGGAGAATTGCTCTAAACTAAGTATGGAATCTTATTAAATAAAGTATAGTATAGAGCATGAAAACAACACAGAGTCTTAGATATAAATCTACATACAAAACAAAAATTTATGTCAATACAAACCTCTAATTCACGTAGTGCCTCTCGAAGCTTGCTGGGCCGATTGTTTTTCGGGGTGACCATAACACCCCTAGCTTCCAAATAGTGTCGTTTGTCCTCATAGTAAATACGCTCCTTACACACAGTATTTTTGTCCTGGTATCTTTAAGAGATGGGAAATATCAAAATCAGTTTAATAGAAATGTGTAGTTTTGAATTATTTTAGACTGACTCAGTTTCTCCTGACAGAAGTGGAAGTATTTTTTTTTTTACAGGTGTAGCCTTGAGTTTCCAAGTGATTTACAACTAAATACTGTTTTATTAGATTAGTTTAAACAGATAGATCAAAACACCCATTACCCCATTCCTTGAATTTTTAGAATTCTTAGAAAGAATCTTTGAAAATCTATAATAATAATAATAATAATAATAATAATAATAATAATAAAAATGCTGGCGAATGTATCCAGTGCCAGTGAATTAGTTTTTATTACTATTATCTTTATCTAATAATATAATAATAATGATAATGATGAAAACAATAATAATGATTATGATATTGACTGTAATGGAAATAAAAATATTTTCCCCCAGAAAACCCAAGAAATAGGATAAACAGTTTAGATTAGGTAAGCCTTGCAATCAACCCCTGGGTAACTAAGCCTTTGTAAAGCCATCTATGTGTAAACAAAAGTAATACAAAAAATCCAGAATCAAGCTCTTATAACTATGCTAGTAAAGCATAATAATATTATAAAAATACAATTCTTCTAAAATATTCCATAACCTTTATAGATGAAAGGAGAAAACACACTACCGTGTTGATACTATGGTATAAAAACCCACACTGTAAAACTAGATTTAAATGAAAAAGAGACTACAGTTTCGGAATCCACCTGGATTCCATCTTCAGGTCTGTGGAGGCAAGGAAGAGGAGGGGGTATAAAACAGAGAGAGGAAAGGCAACGCGGAGACACGGGCGCCATTCTCACTAAGCGCCTGTCTCAACATAAGTACGATGTTTCCAGGGGGCACAACAACAACGCTCTCTTCTGCCATCAGTGGGATACAGGCCATCTGATGGACTGGTCAGCAGCGCGAATTATCTTTCCTTCCGCTGACGTCCACGCCCGCAGACTGGTGGAATTTTCCCTAATTAAGCTGCTTCCCAATTTCAACCTGAACAGCGGCTTTTCTCCTGCTGACAGCCTCCTCGCTTCCCACATCCTTCGCCTTCTCCCGTATGCTGGCCACCCTTCACACAGTCTGCCCAACCCTCACGACCTGACCTGACCTCCCTTCGTTTCCGTTCGTTTGTCCTCACCTGCCCCGTGTCTCCGCGTTGCCTTTCCTCTCTCTGTTTAATACCCCCTCCTCTTCCTTGCCTCCTCAGACCTGAAGATGGAATCCAGGTGGATTCCGAAACTGTAGTCTCTTTTTCAATTAAATCTAGTTTTACAGTGTGGGTTTTTATACCAACCTTTATAGATGCTTTATAGATTTTCAGAGCATTGAAATAGCTAGTACTGCAATAGCAAATATGAAAATGAAATATATATTCAAGTAGTGCTGAAATACTATGAAAATATCTTTAATACTAAAGAATTTCAGCAAGAATTAAGTAAAAACTAGCAATGAACAAATGCCCCATACACTGAATACTGTAAAGTAATATCTATAAAGTATCAAGACATATCTGAAACTTACCTAAAAGCTCCTATGTCAGCATCCTTAACGATGATGTCATCACGTAAAGTCCAAAAATGGACATCACCCAAGAGGGTCACCATGTTTGCATCCAGATGTGAAGCTGTGCGTCACACTGCTGCATTTGCTTTCAAGTTGATAATTCTTGTCTTCATCTGCAACAACCCAAATATGAAATGGTTATCATAGATCAAAAGGGTTTGTTGATGAAATTGCTGAATAATCTCAAAAGCTATTTAGAGTGTAGCTACACTGAAATGTTTTATCTTAAAGCAGGGTATTGCTTTATTATATCATCACAAATAGTCTAAAAAGAAACTGCATAATGTAAGTGAACAGGTGGTTAGAGAAAAAAAAAAATGGAAATTAAAAATAAGAGGAATGAATGATTATTTCAAATCCATTAATGCAGCAAGCTTTAAGAGCCCATTGGTTATTTTAGGAATGGCTATGCTATATCTATAATCTATAAGACAATTCATTAAGGGAACTGTTACTGGACTAATGAACATATTCTTTCTCTTGTGAAAAGAAAACAGTATCCAGGATTTGTAAAGTAGTAAATCTTGAGTAAAAAATAATTAGATGATGATGATGATGATGATGATGATGATGATGATGATTGATGATGATTGATGATGATTGATGATGATTGATGATGATTGATGATGATTGATGATGATTGATGATGATGATTGAAGATGATGATTGATGATGATGATTGATGATGATGATTGATGATGATGACTGACTGATGACTGATATTGACGATGATGATGATGATTGATATTGATGATGATGATGTGGAATTTTCTTTATGAAATAGCATCAAATCAGGCTAAAATTGTGTCCAAGGACCAAAGGTACAGATGGACAAAAACCTATTCAAGGCTTGGGCTTTTGTGTCACTATACTGGATACCCTCTCACATAGGAATATCATTATGTGACAAGGTGATCAATTAGCCAGATTATTACTTTCCCATGAAGATCCATATTATGTATTACTGCTATCTCTCATTCAAATGAAAAAAATGTGTTATCAGCTGTCTTCAAGATTATGAGGGTCAGGTATGGACAACTGAAAAGATGAAAAATTGATGGTCATGGTACTATCAAGAAAAAAAATCACATGCTTGTACTTCAACCTAATCATTGCAACATTATTTTCTAGAGTTTAGATTAGGTTGCACTAACCCAGGGGCCTCAAATTCAAATTTGGGTTTTCTTGATTATGTAGGATCCAGTAAACATGTTTTTGTTCACTATTTAAAAAGACTAAGTAGACAGCAAAGGCATGCCAAATATATATACACAGAGCCATAACATGTGCTTGTAATATGAGTTACATTCTTTTATCTTTTGAGATACAGACTTACCATTGCCTGTGGATTCTTAGTAAATCCAATACTTATTCATATATTGTAAATGTCAACACTGAATCATGTCTACAAAATATTTGTGAAAGAAACTTTAAAAGTTATTTGTTTAACTTTCTTTTGTTTTGTTTTTTTTTCACTACAAATCATACAATTCACAGTGCAATACTTTTGTCCTCATCTAATGTCAAAATACAACATGTCCTAATAGTTCCAGTCAGGCATATGTGCTTACAAGTTTAATCCACTGAGAAATTCACTTATTCAAGTGGCTTTAATTTGACCAATTTTGAAATTCAAACAAATATATTGCTAAAAAAAAAAAAAAAAAAACAAGTTTCATATCCTCTAGTACTATTAAATTTTCTTTTGAAAAATAGTTTTTCAAACAGAAAATCTATTCAGTCAACTTAACCACACATCACATAATTGAAGAAAAAAAAAATTGTCATGCTTTACACTACTGTAAATAAACTAACTTTCTTTCCCTCTTTGAGAATTCAATGATATCAATAAAAAAAATCAAGAAAAAAAAAATCACGTGCTTGTACTTCAACCTAATCATTGCAACATTATTTTCTAGAGTTTAGATTAGGTTGCACTAACCCAGGGGCCTCAAATTCGTGTTCCATGGGCAAAATTTGGCATTTGGGATGGTCATAAATAAACTAAAATAAAATTGTATATTGAACTGCAGCACACCATGACTAATGCATATACATTTACATTTTGTTACCATTAGTGTTACAATTTCAAATTCATTAAATAATACAATTTTTATTGGCCCTTAAGATGTTCTAACTCTCTGACAATCTCTGAGCCATCTGCATTATCTTTATCGCATTGGCTTAAAGTTATTTTTACATTGTTGCTGCCTTGGACTGGCTTGTAATACATTATTTTTCACTGAATCTTTTTTATACAGTCAATGTGTAAGTGTATATCAGGGCTAGATAACTTTAATGCTGCCCTTTTGCCTGGAACACTAATAATCCTAAAATCAGATACATTAAGAGATGCTTTTGCCCACCTTTTTCTTTATGACCAGGTCCTGCTTCTGGCAAATCTGTTTCTGAAAAGGCACTTACATTGTCTGTGGTTCTAGAACTTAATTAATTGCAACTGCAATTACTACTCTTACATTTATTAAAAAACTGTCAAGTTTAGATCAAGCTTTCAGTCAACATTTCCATCTTTTTCAAGCAACTCTTGCATCATATTTTTTAGGTTATTTTTCAGTTTCACACAGCCATCCAACCTTGTAATCATTATTCCTTGTTTCAGTTATTCAAATTGTAATATGCGTGATCCCTTGTTATTTTCCATTGCAAGTGATATTATAGAAAGTATTGGTAATTGCTTATGAAATGACCTCACCCCTCTCAGGTTAAGTCCCTAATACTCCAAGAGTGCGTTCAGCTAACCTAGCTGCTCACCTAGCAGCTGAAGTGTATGTTGAATGGCATTGCTTCACAAAGCTATTTAATCCACTTGGCAAGCTGAATATGTGTAGATTCTAACTGCTTGCTCAAAGAAGTCACATAACAACAAAGAAGAAAACAGTCACACCTCACTGCGACCTGTATCCTTAGTGTCTAATGGTCAGTAATGTTGACCACCATAACTGGAGTGAGTCTGTGAGTGACCAAGCAAGCAAGCCAGCAAGCATGCATGCCTGTATGTATTCATGTGTGTTTGTGTGTGTTTGCACGTGTGTGTATGAGTCTGTAGATGTAGATATAAATGTATATGTTTATATGTTTATATGTTTATATATGTGTGTGTGTGTGGGGGGGGGGGGTACAAGCCTTGCAAAAAGCCAGAGTAAGATACCAAAGCATCTATCCAAACAGGCTGTGCTTTTATGTGTGTAGAGGGTTATCAGTCAAACATAAGTGTTATATACATTACTGAAGAGCTGTGCTATTATCACTGTATTAAAATATCATCTGGCTGGTAAAAAAAAAACTTACTTATATCACTAATCATGACAAAGACAAGAACAGTGTCTTTATTAAAATTAATATAATCAACAAGTGCTAATCTGTGGACAGTACTATTTGATTGATAGGATGCAGTTTTTAAGCAACAGAGTAAATAATGGGTAAGATTATGCAACTTGGGCACCTTGCAGTTTGCAGTGATGATATGAAACTGGTTTTGCCTCCAAAACTGCATCCTGTACATATTGTATAGTTTACTGATATCCTATGCGTATCCTAGTCAATGTAATCTGGTGTCTCCAAGACAGTCCATGATAGACTCTATAGGGTTTGCCTCTATCTGATGTTCAAGCAATACTCTCGTAATGCCAGATAGTACCATGACCATCAATTTTTCATCTTTTCAGTTGTCCATACCTGACCCTCATAATCTCGAAGACAGCTGATAACACAATTTTTTTATTTGAATGAGAGATAGCAGTAATACATAATATGGATCTTCATGGGAAAGTAATAATCTGGCTAACTGATCACCTTGTCACATAATGATATTCCTATGTGAGAGGGTATCCAGTATAGTGACATATGAATACCCTGTTCTGATAGTTTAGAAATTTGGGGAAGGATATTTCTAATTACCATATTTTCTGGATTAAATGCAGTGAGCCAATGGAGAGCACCTTGGCTGAGCTGCTGCTCACTACCTTTCTTAATGGCATGATATCTGGCCACTGACTCGACATCAGTTGTGCTTATCCAGTTGGAAATAAACACACTTTCTTCAAGATCTATATCATGAATTAGAACACCGTCCCTACTGCCATGAGGATCTATAGAGGCATCACAGTAGATTGTAAGGGGATGTAGGATGCCATCTATATATTTCAAGTATTGAGCTTTTACTTCTGTTCTTGAAGCCGTGGATTTAGGCCCTATTAGCTTATCAATATGAGCATGTATATGAGTTCTGTAAGTACTGTTTCTGGAATGTTAATAGGTTTGCTGTTCCATACATAATATGAGCAGTTTTGGTTTTCCATTTTAAGTTGGACTGTATGAGATTGGAGTATTGAGGTCAGGCATAATTTATATAACTATAATTTATCTCATTTGATGGAATATTGGAGATTCACAGTCTGGGTAGAAGGTGCAGGAATTTAGGCAACATGACTGTGAATAGAGGGGAGGTCTAGCTCTTTCCTCATGAAGAGAACTTTAGCAGTCATTGGACATCCAAGTATAATTCTCATGGCCTTGTTCTGTAAAACTTCAAGGGGTTTGAGGGCACTTGGTGGCAGCATACTAAGAATTGGGCTTGCATAGTCAATCATGGACTTAACAAAGGAGATATATATCAAGCTTAGGACGCTCAGGGAGGCACCTACATATCTGTTACCTATGTATTGCAATGGTCTTAAACACTCAAGGCAACATTCTTTGATGTTTTGAACATTATCCTTGGTAAAGCGAGAGTTGTGGGACATCAGGTGGGGAGCAGTCACCTTAACACCAAGAAATTAATGGGTGTCAGTTCTTGCAATAGTTTGTCCACCTAACCTTGGAATGTTAGGTAATGTACAAGATCTGGAAATATGCTTAGTTTTGATTGGGTTGATTATGAGACCAAGTGAAGCACACTTTTTGCTGAACTTCTGTAGAACATAATCCCCCCTATCAATTACCTGAATAAGAATTCCATCAGCATAGAATGTGATGCGGTATAGATTTCCCAACTCAGTGTTGAGCTTGTATAATGAGTGCATAACTATATTAAACAGTGTAGTGGACAATATTCCCCTCTTGTGGAGTGCTTAATTCTAATTCGCCATAAGCACTGTAGGCACCTTGGTACCACACTTTTGCTCTTCTCAAAGATATATAATCCTTTATCCATAGCAGAAGCTTGCCCTTAATTCCTAAAAGTGTTAGTTCATGGAGGATTGCAGTATTAAATACACAATTCAAATCTATGAAGTAACAAGACTGTGCATTACTTCCATTTAGGTACTGCACTAGACACATTTGTGTTCCTCTCCCTTTTTGAAAACCAAAGACAGATGGATGGATCTGGTCTTTGATCTGGTGGAGTGAAGAGTAAGAAGGATTCTTTCACAGGTTTTAGACAGGCAGGATGTCCGAGAAATTGGTCTATATTCATCAGGCCATCTTAGTTTTGGGATGGGAATGATGGTTGCTCGTTTCCAAGTGGTAGACAAGATGCCTGCCGTGTAGGTTAAGTTGAATAGATCAAAAAGAGGATTTTTTCCCTGTATCTGGCTGCATGTTCTTCCCTTGTAAATGGTGTATCAGACTCACCTAAGAAAATGACAGATAGTAAATTTCATTTTTATGACTAATTTAAGGGAGTACCTGTGTATGGATGGGAGATTATCAGGAGAAGAGTCCTCACACCATTTAGTGATGAGAGATGTGACTACCCTTTCTGGATGTGGGTGGGGTATTATACTGCATGTATTGCCTTTAATCTTGCTAATTT
>NC_061842.1:23861597-23864097 GCF_019202785.1 Penaeus chinensis | reverse complement strand
TGATATTCATAGCACCAGTAAAAAAATATTTTTTTCCTGCCAATTTAAATCTGGTAAGGTCACAAGGTCTATTAATTGACTTCTTTGTGGCTGAGCACTAACAGAGCAATCTATGTGCAGAGACATTTCACAAAAAATATGGAAAATGAGCACAGCCTTTTTCCCATTTTTTAATAATTTTCCCTGGTGGCATTGGGTTAAAGTAAAGACCTATAGCCATAGGGAAGGCCGCTGTCCTGCAATTACACAGAGAGAAAGCAAGAATTTCTTCCTTGGCCAGATGGTACTCAGGTGATATGAGCCACTGGCACTTTCTGTAATAATTATTAGCAGTGCCCGAATCATTCATCACAGAATCAGACTAGGCTACCACTGCATATGGAAAATTATTGACTGACCATGCTGACAGGTGCTGCAAGTACTGTGGCAAGCTAGATGCCACCCTGTTACAGTATCTACAGAGGTGTCATAGCACACCATTTTTGATAAAAAAAACATCATTAAGTCACTTCTAAGGATATATCATTGTTTCCAAAGGTTAAGTTAGATTCATCCAGTTTAGCTTTGGACGAAGGCAGGTTTGATTAAATCTCAGATTACTCATATGATTTCTTGTATACCTGCTACTTATTACTCCTGAGGCCATTTTGTGGTATTTACAAATATTAAAAAGTCCTGAAGTTTTTGCATAATAGTAGTAATGATAAACAATTATAATGATTATAAATGTAGAGTATAACATTACCATCACTGCATGTTGTTAATGTAAATTGATACACACCTTACTTCACATTCTGAGAAGTATGCATGGTCAAAGTGGGAATTTATTACAAAATGTGTATGGTGGAAAGCTTTTGCAAAACAATGTTTAAAATCTACCTTTAGTGCAGTATATGTTCAGCAGACTTTACGGATGCAATTTTAAAAATTCTTACATTTCATCCTATTTTACTTCCTCAGGTACTCTGATATACTCTCTAATGTTTTTTTTAATTATAGAGAATAATCTTTATTTTCTAACCGTTAATATTTTAAGTGTTAGATTTCATATATATACTGACTATGAGGAATTAAAAGAAAAAGTCATCTGTCCTGTTGTCAAAAATTATTTATTAAAATAAATCTTTAGAAAACTTCATACACATAAACCATTAGGTAATTCCTTATATTCAAACATATCAGACCATTCCTTTTGTATATCAAAGTTGATGTACATCAACTGAATTCTAAATAATATGCTCAGATACAACTTCACTTGGAGTAAGTGTCACAATCTACCCATAATAGTCATATAAGCTTTTTTCAGTTATGTATTTACTTACTACAGCATTACCAAGTTGAAAAATGGCACTAGGATTAATACAGTTTTTTTAAACAAAAATCTAATTCTTAAAGCAATAAAAAACAAAAATCTCCATCTGATTCTAAAGACAAGACATGCCACTCTGACACAAATATCACATCAAAGAAATTAATTCACAAATATATGAAGGGAGGGAATGTTATTTACCAGACTGCAAAATGGTTTCAGTTATATATTAACTATACTTATTTGATCACCTGTATATTATTGCATTGGATTTACTAGTGATTCCCTCACATCAGGCTTTTATATACTTGAATTGATTCACTAATAATCAAATATCTATACAAGGGTTGACAAAATTTACCAAACATAAAGGATTCTAAAAGGGAAAAATTACTTAAAAGAAAACTGGGCAATGTTTTTCAAAACACCTATAACAAAGTGTTTCTTGCTATAGCCAGAAAAGAAAACAAAAAGTAACAGACTTATGCACTTAGGTGTTGATACCCCCTTTACATTCACAAATAAGTCTTTACCTGATATTAGGGAGTAAAGAATCAACTAATGTGATGTGCTTAATCATCTAAGGAACCCACATAATCTTGGTAAGTTAGCATGTATGCATTCTTTTCCTCTTGAGTCATCTTAGAGATAAGTGTGTTGTCCACTTCTGTAATAGCCACCTTTGTTCCTGCCACACTCACCATGGGCACTGAATCATCTTCCTCGGAGTCCATGATTTCCGTGTCCGATACTGGAAAGAGTTGATAAATTAAGTGATTTACTACTAATGAATTGATAGTGAAATCTTTCAAACAACTTTTTTCACAACAAAAATCTTATGTCTGCATAAATAAAAATACATATTGGTACCTATATATACAAACATATGACTCTCTCTCTCTCTCTCTCTGACCTCTGGAATCTAAGCCAAAAGCTGTAGTTGGATCATTTTTAGTTGCTACTGCAGCTTCATCACTGTCATCAGAATCACTGTCTGAGTTACGTCCACCACCCTTTTTGGATTTTCGCTCATGAGCCTGGAGCAGCATCATGACATCATCTGAACCTCCATTAGATGGTTGCTGGTTGTTACTGGCTGATGGTGTACTCTTGATCTCATTCTGGAAATGGCAAAACAGCAATTTTCAAGATTACTTAGAACATAGTTAGATATTAAATCACATTAATATA
>NC_061842.1:23819097-23834097 GCF_019202785.1 Penaeus chinensis | reverse complement strand
TATATGTATATTTATATGTATATGTATATAATGTATATATATATTTGTATGTATATATATGTATATTATATATATGGTTATATATATATATATATCTATATATTATATTACATATATATATTTATATATTATAATATATATAGATATCCTTACATATATGTAATAGTATATAGATTATATATATATACATTACATATATATATAATATATTTCATATATATATAGAAATATATATATTATATATTACTATATAATAGTATTTATATATATATAAATACACACAACACATTATATATATATAATTTAATAGCACACATTTAGACCAACTTATATATATTATATATTTATATATATTATGTGTATTTATATATAATATTACATATTTATTTACACATTTATATATACATATATATCATACTTATATATACATATATATACATATTTTTATATACATATATATACATATATATATTCATACTTTATATATCATATATATAATTATATTATATATATCATTTATATATATACATATTATATACATATATATATACAATATATATTACATATATATACTATATATAACATATATATACATATTTATACATATAATATACATATATATACATAATATACTACATATATAAATATATATATATATATATGTATGCATGCATGTATATATGTATAGATAATATATAAATAAACACAGACACAACATGCATGCTATAAACATATATACACACCACTAACACAATACCACAATATATATTTATATATATATATATTTCTTATATATATATTTTCATCCGATATTTATTTTATTATATATATTATATATATGCATGTATCTATGTATAAATATATATATATAGATATATATATATATTTATATATATATATATATTAACATATACACATACATGCATGCATTGCATACATATATCACACACAAACACAACTTACACATATATATAGGTGTTATTTATTGATGTATATATTGATATTTGAAGTATATGATCTTCATACACATTGCTGTTTTATTTATATATTTATATTTATATACTTATATGATGCAATATGATATATATATTATTATTATATATATTTATTTATGATGCATATTTTTTACATATATTAAATACATTTATTTATATTTTATATTTATATTTATTTTTTTGATAATTAGATATGAAGCAGATATAACATGTCATTTACATATTTATGTATATATGTGTATTGTGTATATATAGGTATATATTATTGTTTTGTATAGTTTATAGACATATCTTTATACACATATTTTATAGTCAGATAGTCAGTACTTTTTGTCTTACTATGTTTTGTTTGACAGGGTTAGACTATATGTGAGATTTTATGGTCTATGTTGTATATGTACTTATATATAACATATAGGTATAGTTTGATGAGGTAAAGTTTGTTGTATAGATGACTGTTATGATTTGGAGATTTGTATAGTGTTGTATTTGAGGTGTAGTCTATATGTTTTGGTTGTTTATTTTTACATATTTATACTTAGTATTTACATTGTATTTATACAATGATTTACTTATTTAGTTACTTTGTCCTTTTTTGTATATACATATGCCCGATTGGTCCATTGGTTTGCGGCACGGGTACTATGGGCCCTTGTGGTTCACGTGTTACAATGCACCCGTCGCACGGGGGGGACGGGCTTTTCAAATAGGCCTCTGCGCGGCGTCTGCTTGCTCGAGCACAGTAGGAAATTACTATTTATATGATAGCGGGTAGTAGCGCACAGACCGGTGTAGTAGGTTGGGTGCACTTGCTCGCTTGGGGGTCTGTGCACAAAGTTTTCATCGCATTAGGGATTGTGAGATGTGGCACTTGGGAGGGGCTAGGCGATGGTAGGGAGGGTGGTTTTATATTTTTTTTGGTGTGTGTATGTGCGGTGTGTATGTGTTTTTTATGTGTATGTTGTGGGTGTTGGGGTTTTTTTTTTATAAGTTTATTTTTTTTTTTTTTTTTTTTTTTTTTTTTTTTATTTTTGGGGTTCTTTTTAGTTTAGATATATTTTTTTATTTTTTTGTATGAGTGTGTATGTGTGTATGTGTGTGTAGTGTGTAGTGTATGTTGTGTCATGTGTGTGTGTGTTTACTGTGTGACTGTGGTGTATGTGTGTGTTGTGTGTGATTGTTTAAGTGTTGTGTGTTCTGTGTGTGGTATATGTGTGTATGTGTGTGTGTTTATGTGGGACTAGTGGTGTCTGTGTGTGTCTGTTGTGTATGTGTGATGTGTCTGAGTGTCTCTGTCTGATAGTGGTGTGTACAGTGTCTGTGTGTCACAGTCTCTTTTTGTACAGATTTAAACTGTGTCTGTGATCTGTGTGGTGTCATAAACATACATATAATACATATATTACATATATAACATTACATTACCATACATTATATACATATACTAGATATATACATATATACCATATATTTATACATATATACATTTATTTTACTATATATACATATATACTAACATACAATATACATATATATACATATATAATATACATATATAACACATATATATAAACCATATATACACACAATTATATATAAAAATATGTATATACACTAAAAATATACATATATATACAATATAACATATATATACAATATATACATATATATAAAAATATATACATATATATACAAAAAATTACCACAATATATATATACATATATATCTTTAAAAAATACTAAATACAAATGTAAAACACATAAATATAAACACACTTATATAATATATTATACATATATACATATCTTAAAAATAAAAATATATAAAATTTTTTAAAATTATAACACAATATTCACTATATATAGATATATACATATATAAAACCATAAAATAATAAATAAATACAAAAATAAAATACCTATATATACATATAAATACATAAAAATTATATACATGATAACTATAATACAACATAATATACTAAAATAAACATTATAATACAAATATACATATATATATACAAAAATTTATACAAATACATATATTAGTTTATATATCATATATTACATTTTATATACTATATAACTTTTCATAACCCCAATATAAAATTTAAAAATTACACTTTTAATATCATATAATACTTTTGATATACATAATATAAAATTTTATATATACCAAAATATACATATTAAAATATAAAATTAAATATACCCCATAATTACATATATACAAAAATTATAACATATATATACATAATATAATAATTTACAAAAATTATAATTATATATACAAATACATTTAAAAACATATATATAAAAAATAAATTTTTAAATTTACATATATAAAAATAAAATTTTAAATAAAAATATATATAATATATATACACTATTATACAATATATACAATATATACAAAAATAAATATAAAACATATATATCAATATTACATATATATACAATTATAAACATACAATATAAAAATACATATATTACAATATATACATATATATACATAATAAATATATAAACATACATAACATATATTACATACATATATATTACTATTTAACATACATATATATACATATAAAACCAATTAAATAATAAATACAATAATCAAAAAAAATCATATATAACATAATATCATAATATAAACATAATAATATAAATATATAACATAAATTTTATACAAATATACATACATATACATAATATACATACATATATTACATAATATACATACATATTTACATATATACATAAAATTTAATAATATATATACAATATCACATATATTATATACATATATATAACAAATATTACATTATATACAAAACATAATACTAATATACATATTTATTAACATAATATACATTATGTATATACATATATAATACAATATATCAAAATACATCATATAAAATATTTACAAAATTAATATTATACAATACATTATTAATAATAAAAATTTAATAATAAAATACATATATATATCATAATATATAAAATATATTATATATAATAATATATATATAAACATAATAATATAAAAAATATTATATATATAACACATACATATATATATATATATATTTATATATATATATATATATTTAAAAAAATAAAAAAATTATATTTTAAATATATATATATTATACATACAATAAAATTATATATACACATACAAAATTTTTATATATATATTATATATATATATAAAAATACACAAAAATTTTATAAATATATATAATATTATATATCAATACATAAAAAATAAAATTATATAATATTATAATAAAAAAAATATTAACAATAAATATATATTATATATATATTATAATATAACACTTACATTATATATAAAAAATATAAAAATTATATATATAATATATATATACACATAAATATATATATACATAATATATATATATACCAATAATATTATATATATATAAAATTTAATTATATATAATATAATATAATAATAAATACAAAACATAATATATATAAATAATTTTATAATTAATAACATATAAAAAACCTACATAAAAATATAAATTATAAAATTTTAAAATTATATATAATATATTTTTACTTACATACATATAATATATTATATATATAAATAAAATATAAATATATAAAATAAAAAATACAATACATAAAAAATTATATAATATATATAATATTACACTTATATATATAATATAAATAAATATATAAACATTAAAATATATATTATCCCATACAAATAATATAAATTTTTATATATATGTATATATATATATTTTAAATTTTTATACAACATAAAAATATTATATAATAAATAATAATAACTACAAAATAACATAAAATTTATATATATATATATATATACACATACTATATTACTATATTTTTTATTTTTTTATATATATATATATAATATATAAAAAATTTATTTATATAAAAAATTTTAAAACTACATATTATATATATATATATATATAAAAAATAAAATATATATATAAACATTGGCCCCCACCACATTTACAGCCTTTCAGGGCCTTATACGGTTTGCTATTAACCCCAACAATCTTTTTTGGGAATTTCCCTTTTAGTCCAAGATCTCCAGAGTGATCACGATGCCCATATCAAAAATTTTCTTGGGGTTTGGGGGAAGCTGCGAGAGCCATGTCCAAACTCACAACGCCCTCTAAATGCCGAACCCAGGATGCGGTCATTGTGGATTTACCAGGGTGAACCCAAATTTGTTTCATTTTTGGTGCCTCATCGGTGGTCTTGATACATCCCCAGCAGGATTTTTTCAAATACCTTGCCTGGTATACGGGTAGTATAAAAGCCCGGTGATTGCGGAGTCCTACTGACCCCCTTTCCCCTTCCGAGGGGGATGCCACACCCTTCAGCAGGCGGGGGGAAAATGGTATAGTCTGCAATGGCAGAAGGATTGCATACCCCCCCTTTGCCATGGTTTCTCCACCACCTTAAAAAATTCAGCTGGATGCCACAAACACCTGCTGTTTTACAACTCTTCAATTTGGGAGATCTAAAACATAACCCCATCCAGTTAACGTTGGGGGATAAACCCTGATAAATTTCAAAAAATCCCACACAACGCACCCCATCAGTATTTTAGTTTATCTGTGAGTGTCTGTGGGAGGCTTGGGTCAGCTTTCTCGGGGCTGGTAGGCGGGACGAAGTCTTTACTGGGAAAGGGTTTTTTGCCCTCCTCGAAAGATTATGATAAACTGTTCTTTTCCCCTTCTAAACAGTGACCTGTCCTGCCACCAGAGAACGGGCAAGTTCGATCCCCCTGACAATCGACCCGAAGCAAGCCGTGTCTCCTACAAAAGGGAAATTCTCTTGCCCCTTGGGCGTTAAAAAAAAAAATTGATTCCTGGGTTGCTTCAAGCTTTCCCGTGAAGGGTGTCCCACAAAAAACAGGGTCTGCGGGCCCCAAAATGCTGTGAGCGACCAGAAAAAACCCTCGGCAAACCCCCGGGGGCACACTTTTTCCCCCCTCAATCTGCCCAAATAAACACCCTTTTTTAAAAGAGGACCCGGGAGTAGCCACAATAATCTAGATCTTTCCCCACAAAACTCGGTGCTTCGATAAACCCTCAGTTTTGGGGGACCTCCATCGAGTGCAACGGTGTGGCAATCTCCTTGGCCCCCAAAAACCCATACTCTGTCCCCAGCCCAACGATGGGCCCCAGAAATCCTAAATTTCTGTTACCTGCAAGTCATGGAAAAGGGGGGCCTATTCTCACGCCACTCACTCCTGACCCTGGGGGACCAACAGACACCCGTACCCAGCTCAATTGCACCCGGGAAAAACCACATTGAAGTCCCCCAGAACAATATGAATATCTTACCGGGACTTTGTCTTCACAGATGCAAGTTTGGGCTAAAAAATCTCTTTACCAAAGTTTTATACATCCGTACACAGCAATAAGAGCATAAAGCCAAATGAAAGTTTCAGTCCCCATTATTAAATACACTCATCGACGGGGGGTTGAAGTCTGCGGAGTGGCATAACTACCCCTGGAGATGGTGGTCACACGCGGCCCAAAAACCCCAAAAAAAAGTGTAGCCCCAACCCAAATTAACCCCGCCCGGTCTTCTCACCTCTGAGAGAGCAGCCACCTCAACTCCAGCGCTTCAATTCCCCCGACAGTAGTGGGAAGATCACCTGTGCAAGGAAGGAATTCCCCCCATTGGTGGGGTGGGGCGCCACCTCTGGCACCCCTACCGACCACCCATATAAGGAGGTTGGGTGGCTGCGGTCCCTAATCCGCCTCGGGCCCCCCACAAGTTCATGCCAGGGTTGGGCCGCCGGGACCTGATGGGTAACCCCCCCTCCCACCCGAGGGGCCCGGGTCCCCCACCCAGGGACCCCAGCCCGCTTCATTTTTTTATATATATACTAAATTTAAAAAATATATATAAAATTTATATATAATATTTATATATTTGTGCATCTAATACCTCTCGTAGAAGGTTAAAGAGGCTCCATCTGTTTTTTGAATTGGGCAGAGGAGGGAGAACATGCGTGGCATCCCTGACATATCTTCCGCACTTTTTTTCTTACAGATGAGCAAATAACTGTCCTGTCATGGTGTCCAGCAACTGGTCTGCCTGGTTTTTAAATAATTAAGTTCAATTACATTTTTAAATAATAAAATGAAGTTTTTCCTATAAACTCGTAAAACAAAACAACACACACCTACCATCCTGATAATACACAAACTTTTACAAAATGTGTAAGTTGTAAGTGTGAAATGTGTGATGTGTGTGTGTTTTAGAGAGGGGGGGAGAGAGAGAGAGGGAGAAGAAGAGAGAAGAGGAAGAGAGGAGAGAGAGAAAGAGAGAAAGAGAGAAAGAGAGAAAGAAAGAGAAAGAGAGAAAGAGAAAAGGGAAAAAGGAGAGAGGAGAGAGGAGAAAAAGGGGAAAAGAGGAGGGGAGAGAGGAAAAAGAAAAGGGAAGAAAAGAGAGAAGAAAGAAGGAAGAGAGAAAGAAGAGAGAAGAAGGAGAGAGGAGAGAGAAGAGAGAGAGAAGAGAGAAAGGAAAGAAAGAAGAAAAGAGAGAGAGAGAGAAAAAAGAAGAGAGAGAAGAGAAAGAAAAGAAAAAGAAGAAGGAAAAGAGAGGAGAAAAGAGAGAAAAAGGGGAAAAGGGGGGAAGGGGGGAGAGAGAGAAAAAGAGGAAAAAGGGTAGAAAAGAGAGGAAGAGGGAGAGGAAAGAAAGAGAGAGAGAAAAAGAAAAGAAGAAAGACGAAAAAAGAGAAAAGAAGAAGGGAAAAGAAAGAAAAAGAAGAAGAAAGAAGAAGAAGAAAGAAAGAAGAGAGAAGAGAGGAGGGAGAGAAAAGGAAAGAGAGAGAGAGAGAAAGAAGAAGAGAGAAAGAAGAAGAGAGAGAAAAAGAAGAAAGAGAAGAGAGAGAGAGGAAATAAGAAAGAGAGAGAGAAGGGGAGAGAGAGAGAGAGAAGAGAGGAGAGGAGATAAGGCAGAGAAGAAAAGAGAGAGGAGAGAGAAAAAAGAGAGAGAGAGAGAAAAGAGAGAAAGGAGAGGAGAGAGAGAAAAAGAGAGAGAGAGAAAAGAGGAAGAGAGAAAAAAGAGAGAAAGGGAAAAGAAGAGAAAAAGAGAGAAAGAAGAGAGATTAAAATACATTAAGTTTAATAACTTATAAATATATCTGAAGTTATTTCCTATATAATACGTAAAACATAAACAACACACACCTACATATCCTGATATATATATAAACTTTACACAAAGTGTGTATGTGTGTAAGTGTGTGTGTGTGTGTGTGTGTGTGTGTGTGTGTGTGTGTGTGTGTGTGTGTGTGTGTGTGTGTGTGTGTGTGTGTTAGAGAAGAGAGAGATGAGGAGAGAGGAGAGAGAAGAGAGATGAGAGAGAGAGAGAGAGATGAGAGAGAGAGTGGATGAGAGAAGAGGGAGAGAGAGAGAGAAAGATGAGAGGGACGAGAAAGAGAGAGAGAGAGAAAGAGAGAAAGAGAGAGAGAGAATGAGAGAGAGAGAGAGAGAGAGACGAGGAGAGTGTAGAGAGAGAGGAGAGGGAGAATGAGAGAGAGAAAGAATGAGAGAGAGAGAAAGATTGAGAGAGAGAAGAGAGGAGAGAGAGGAGAGAGAGAGAGAGACGAGAGAGAGAGAGAGATGAGAGAAGAGAGAGGAGAAAGAAGAGAGAGGAGAGAGTGAAAGAGAGGAGGAGAGAAAGAGAATGAGAGAAGAGAGAAAGAGGGGGAGGAATGAGTACGAAGAAAGAGAGAAAGAGAGAGAGAGAAAGAGGAAAGAGAGAGGAGAGAAATGAAGAGAGAGAGAGAGAGAGAGAGAAAGAGAGAGAGAAAAAGAGAGAGGAGAGAGAAAAAAAGAAGAGGACGAGAGAAAAAAAGAGAGAAGAGAGAGATTGTGAATACATTAAGTTCAATATAATTATAAAAAATATTCTCATGGAAGTTCATTTCCTATATAATAGTAAAACATAAAAACACACACTACACATCCTGATAAATACAAACTTTTCACAAAGTGTGTAAGTGTGTGTGTGTGTGTGTGTGTGTTAGAGAAGAGAGAGAGAGAGAGAGAGAGAGAGAGAGAGAGCAACATCGTGTTAGATCTGGAGAGAGAGAGAGAGGAAGAGTGAGGAGAGAGAGAGAAGAAGAAGGAGAGGAGAATAAGGAAGAGAGAGAGAAAGAGAGATGAGAAAGAGAGAGAGAGAAATGAGAGGAGAATAAGAGAGAGCGAGAACAAGAGAGAAAAAGAGAGAGAGAGAGATGAGAGAGAGGAGAGAGAGAGAGGAGAAGAGGATGAGAGAGGAGAGAGAGAGAGAGAGAGAGAGAGAGAGAGAGAGAACGAGAAGAGAGAGAGAAAGAGATAGAGAGAGAGAGAGAGAAGAGAGAGAGAAAAAGAGAGAGAGATGATAAAGTGAGATGAGAGAGGAGATCGGAGAGAGAGAGAGAGAGAGCGAGAGGAAAGAGAAAGAGGAAGAGAGAGAGAGTAGAGAGAGGAGAGAGGAGAGAGACGTGTGGAGAGGAGAGAGAGAGAGAGAGTGAGAGAGAGAGAGAGAGAGAGGAAAGAGTGTGTGAGAGAGAGAGAGAAAGACGAGGAGAGGAGAGAGAGATGAGAGAGAGAGAAAAGAGAGAAAGAGAGAAAGAGAGAGAGAGAGAGAGAGAAAAAGGGAGAGGAGAGAAAAGAGAGAGAGAAAAAGAGAGAATGAGAGAAAAAGAGGAGACGAGAGAGAAAAAGGGAGAGTGAAAGAGAGTGTAGATTGGTAATACATCTAAGGTTCAATTTACATTTATAATATATTCACACAATAACAAACACACACCTACAACATCATGATAATATACAAAATTTTCCACAAAGTGTGTAAGTGTGTAAGTGTGTAAGTGTGTAAGTGTGTATGTGTGTGTGTGTTAGTGTGTGTGTTAGAGATGGAGAGAGAGGAGAGAGAGAGGTGAAGTAGAGGAGAGAGAGACGTGAGAGAGAGAGAGAGGAGAGGAGCGAGAGTGAGAGGAGAGAGAAAGAAGAGAGAGAGAGAAAGAAGAGTGAGAGGAGAGAGAAAAAGATGTGGAGAGATGGAGAGAGAGTGAAAAAAGAGAGAGAGAGATGAGAAGAAATGAAGAGAGAGAAAGAGAATGATCGAGAGACGAGAGAAGGAGAGAAAGACAGAAAGAGAGAGAAAGACAGAAGAGAAAGAAAGAGGAGAGAGGATGAGAGAGAGAGGATGAGAGAGAGAGAGAGAGAGTGAGAGAGATAGAGAGGAGAGAGAGGAGAGAGAAAGAGGGAAGGAGAGAGAGTGACGAGGAAAGGAGGAAGAGAGGAAGAGTGGAAGAGAGAGGTGAGGAGAGAAGAAGCATGAGAGAGTGAAGAAGAAGAGAGAGAGAAAGAAGAAGATCGAGAGAGAAAGAAGGAGAGAGAGTAAGAAGAGAGAGAGAAAAAGAAGAAGCGAGAGAGGAAAGAGAGAGAGAGAGAGAGAGGCAGAGAGAGAAATATTGAGAAAGAGAGAGATGAGAGAGAGAAAGAGAGAGAGAGAGAGAAAGATGAGAAAGAGAGATAGAGGAGAGAGAGGAAAGAGAGAGAGAGAAAAAGAGAGAATGATTAGAGAGAGAGAGAAAAAGATGGAGAAAGAGAGAGAGATTGAAATACATTAAGTTTAATATACATTATAATATATACATGAAGTCATTTCCTATACTAACTACGGTAAAACATAAAACAACACAAACCTACATATCCTGATAATATACCACAACTTTTCACAAGTGTGTATGTGTGTTAGTGTGTGTGATGTGTGTGTGTGTGTGTGTGTGTGTGTGTGTGTGTGTGTGGTGTGTGTGTGTGTGTGGGTGTTTAGGGAGGAAAGAGAGAGAGAGAGAGAGTGAGAGGTGAGGAGTGAGAGGAGAGAGAGGAGAGAGAGAGAGTGAGAGAGAGAGAGAAAAGAGCGAGGAGAGGAGAGAGATGAGAAAGAAAGACCTGTGAGGAGACGAGACAGAGAGAGAGTAGAGTGCACGGAGAGTATTGAGAGAGAGAGAGGAGAGAGAGGAGATGAATTGAAGGAGAGAGAGAGAGAGAGAGAATGAGAGAGAGAGAAGAATGAGAGAGAGAGAATGAATGAGTGAGAGAGGAGAGAGAGAGAGAAAGAGGGAGAGGAGAGAGAGAGAGATCGAGAGAAGGAGAGAGAGGGAGAGAGAGAGAGAAAGAGAGAGAGAGAGAGAGAAAGAGGAAGAGAGAGAGAGAAAGCGGAAGAGAGAGAGAGAAGAGGAAGAGAGAGGAGTGAGAAAGAGGAACGAGAGGAAGAGAGAAAGAGGAAGAAGAGGAGAGAAAGAGGAAGACGGAGAGAGAGAAAGGGAAGAGAGAAGAGAGAGAGAGAGAGAGAGAGAGAGAGAGAAAGAGGGAGATGAGGAAAGATTTGAGGAGAGAAAAGAGAGAGAGAGAGAGAGAGAGAGAGAGAAAAGAGCGAGGGAGAGAGAGAGAGAGAAGGAGAGGGAGAGAGAGAGAGTGAGAGAAAGAAAATGATGAGAGAACGGAGAATGAGAGAGAGAGAGAAAGAGAAGAAAGAAGAAAGGTGAGAGAGAGAGAGAGGAAGAGAGAGGAGAGGATTGAAAAGAGAGAGGAGAGAGAGAGAGAGGAGAGAGAGTAGGAGAGAGAGAGAGAGAGAGAGAGATGAGAGAGAGAGAGGAAGATGAGCGTGTGAGAGGAAGAGAGAGAGAGAGGAGAGAAAGAAGCAGAGAGAGAGAAAGAAGAAGAGAGGAGAGGAAAGAAGATGATAGAGGAAAGAAGGAAGGAGAAGAGAGAAAGAAGAAGAGAGGAAGAGAGCGAGAGAGAGAGTGAGAGAGAGAGAGAGAGAGAAATAGATAAAGAGAGAGAGAGAGAGAGATGAGTGTGAGGAGAGAGAGTGAGAGAGAGAGTAGGAGAGAGAGAGAGAGAGAGAAAGAGAGAGAGAGAGAAAGAGGATGAGGAAAGAGACGAGAGAGGAGAGGAGACGAGATGAGCGGAGACGAGAGAGGCCAATGAGAGAGAGTGAGAGAGTGAGAGAGAGAGAAAGAGAGAGAAAAAGAGAGAAAGAGAGAGACGAGAGAATAAGAAGAGAAAGAGTGAGAGATTGAAATACCATTAAGTTCATTATTATATTATAAATATATACATGAAGTTCTTTTCCTATAATACTTAAGTAAAACATATAAACACACACCTTCCACATACTTGATACTATACATATTTTCACTAATGTGTGTATGTGTGTAAGGTGTGTGTGTGTGTGTGTGTGTGTAGTTAGAGAAGAGAGAGAGAGAGAGAGAAGAGAGAAGTGAGAAAGGAGAGAGAGAGACGAGAAGAGAATGAGACGAGAGAGAGAGAGAGAGGAGACGAGAAAGATGAGAGAGAGACGAGAGAGAGAGAGAAAGAGAGAGAGATGAGAGAGAGCAAAAGAGAGAGACGCGAGAGCAAAAAGAGGGAGAGAGAGACGAGGAGAGAGAGCGAGCGAGAGAGAGAGAGAGAGGAGCGTGAGGAGAGGAGAGAGCAAAAGAGAGAGAGAGAGAGAAAGCAAAAGGAGGAGAGAGAGAGAGAGCAAGTGGAGTGGAGAGAGAGTGCAAAGGAGGAGAGAGAGAGGTTGAGAGAAGTGAGAGAGAGAGAGAGAGATGAGAGAGAGGAGAGAGAGGCGATGACGAGAGAGAGAGAGTGAGCAAAGAGAGAGAAGAGAGAGAGAGCAAAAGAGAGTGAGCGAGCAAATAAGAGAGAGTGAGAGAGTCGAGAGGGAGAGAGAGGAGAGAGAGCAAGAGAGAGAGACCAGAGCAATAGAGAGAGAGAGAAAGAGAGAATGAGAGTAATAGAGAGAGAGAGAGTAGGAAAGAGAGAAGTGGAGTGAGAGAGAGTGAGTGACTGGTAGCGTTTGTGAGAGAGTGTGTGAGTGTGGTGGGTGTGATAGTGAGTGAGAGTGAGTTGAGAGTGATGTTAGTGTGTACTGAGAGGGAGTGAGAGAGAGGAGTGTGAGTGTGAGTGTGTGTGTGTGTGTTGTGTGTGTGAGTCGTGTGTGTGGTGTGTGAGTTGTAGTGTGAGAGAAATGTGAGTGTGTGAGATGAAAGGGGTGGTAGGGTGGGAGGAGGGTGTGGGTGGTGTGGGTGAGGGTGTGTGGGAGGGTGGTTGGGTGGAGGGTGGTGGGTGGGTGGGCGGGGGGTGGGTGGGTGGTGGGTGGGCGTGGGTGGGTGTGGGTGGGTGGGTGGGGTGGGGGTTGGGTGGGTGGGCTGTGGTGTGAGTTTGAGTCTGTGTGTGGTTGTGGGGTGGGGGGGGGGGTGGGGGGGGGGGGGGGGGGGGGGGGGGGGGGTGGGGGGGGGGGGGGGGGGGGGGGGGGGGGAGCGGGGGGGGGGGGGGGGGGGGGGGGGGGGGGGGGGGGGGGGGGGGGCGGGGGGGGGGGGGGGGAGAATTGAGTGTGTGTGTATGGTGTGTGTGTGTGTGTGTGATGTGTAGGTGATGTGTGTGTGTGTGGTGTGTGTAGTATTGTGGTGTGGGTGATGTGTGTCGTGTATGGTGGTGTGGGAGTGTGTGTGTGTGTTGTGTGGGTGAGTGTGAGTGTGTGTGACGGTGTGTGGGTCTGTGTGTGGTGTGTGTGTGGTGTGTGGGTGGGTGTGTGTGTGTGGTGTGTGTGTGGTGTGTGTGTGTGTGTGTGGGTGAGTAGTGTGGGGTGTGTTTTGAGGTGGTGTGTGTATGTGTGTGGGATGTGTGTGTGTGTGTGGTGTGTGTGTGGGTTGAGTGTGTGTGTGGAAGTGTGTGTTGGTGTGTGTGTGTATGTGTGTGTTACTGTTGAGGTTTGTGTGTGTCAGAGTGTGTTGTTTCACTGAGGGTGTGTGTATCTGTGGGGTGTGTGTGAGTGGGTAGTGTGTGGGTGTGTGTGGTGTGTGTGGGTAGTGTGGGTGTGTGGGTGTGTGTGTGTGGACGTGTGAGTGTGGGTGTGTGGTGTGGGGTGTGTGGGTGTGTTGTGTGTGTTGGTGGGAGAGGTGTGTGTTTGGGTGGTGAGGGTGTGTGTGGTGTGTGTTGTGTGGGGAGTTGTGTTTGTGTGAGTGTGTTTTGTGTGTGTGTGGTGGGGAGTGTGGTGTGTTGTGGTGGGTGTGTGTGTGTGTGTAGGGGGTGTGTGTGTGTGTGTGTGTGTGTGTGGTGTGTGTGTGGGGGGGTGTTTGTGTGTGTGGGGGTGTGTGGGTGTGTGTGTGTGTGTGTGGTGTGTGTGTGGGGGTGTGTGAAGTGTGTGTGTGTGTGTTGGTGAGGGTGTGTGATGGAGGGTGTTGTGTGTGTGTTGTGTGTGTAGTGTGTGTCGTTTCGTGTGTGTGTGGTGTGTGTGAGTGGGTGTGTGTGTGTGTGTGTGTGGTGTGTGTGTGGTGTGTGTGTGTGTGTGTGCGGTGGCTGGTGTGTGGGTGTGTGGGGTGTTGTGGGGGTGTGGGGGTGCGTACACACACGATGTGTGCGTGTGTGTGTGTTGTGTGTGGTGTGTGTGTGTGTGTGTGTGTGTGGTGTGTGGCGGGCGGGGTGGGTGTGTGTGGTGTGTGTGGTGTGAGTTGTGTGTGTGTAGTGATTGTGGGGGGGTGTGTGTGGTTGGTGTGTGTGGGTGGCTGTGTGGGTGGGGTGGTGTGTGGGTGGGTGGTGGGGTGTGTGTGTGGGGGCTGTGTGTGATAGTGTGCTGGTGGAGTGTGTGGGTGTGTTATGGTTTGTGTGTGTGTGTGTGAGTAGTGTGTGTGGGTGTGTCACTATGGTGTGTGTATATGTGTGTGTGTGTATGTGTGTGTGAGTTTATGTGTGTGTATATGTGTGTGTATATGGGTGTGTGTCTATAGTGTGTGTGTCTATTATGGTGTGTGTGTCTGTGTGTGTGTGTATGTGTGTTTGTGTGGTGTGTGTGTTTGTGTTGTTTGTGTGTAGTGTGTGTTGTGTGTGCTGTATGTAGTGTTTTGTGTGAGTGTATGTGTGTGTATGTGTGTGTATGTGTGTGTGTATGTGAGTGT
>NC_061842.1:23799097-23814097 GCF_019202785.1 Penaeus chinensis | reverse complement strand
GTAATAGAGGCTAAAGCAAATCCAATATAGCAAGAAAATGTATACATACAAATCAACAAAATATCAATATTCGTAATATCTTTTGACATCATATCAACAATAAACTCAACAGACAACCACAAACCTAAATACTTAAATCCCCTCAGATTCAAGACAGAATCACAGGGTAAAGGCTGATTCACAATATTCATCACATACAGATCTTTGAATCAAAGCATTCCCTTCCTTTTAAATGTTATAAATTACTGATAAATTTCAATCTGAATTACTGGCGAGATACTGAACCAGAATGGCAACCAAAGAATGTATTTAATTTATCCCTCACAATGAATACATTTTGAGTAGCATTCTTTACTTGTCGACCTGTATCACCTAAAATGTCTGCTATGCATAGGGAGTGAGGAGTTGAGAATATTTGCATTACTCTGATCTTTCATGAAATTATGCAAATTATGTGTTACAAATACAATATCATCCACATTATCTGGCAGAAACTTTATCATGGTATACTCATAATTTCTGACTCAAAATCACAAAATCACTGACAATAATGAGATGTGATGAGACAATGACATGATGAACATTGTGAATACATGGCATGGTTGACGGAATGGTGATGTGATGTAATGGAGCAGTGTGAATCAACCTGAATTTTTAGTTTCACACAGCCATCTAACCTTGCAATAATAATTCCCTGTTCTAATTATTCATGGTGTAATATGGTTGAATTTGTCATTGTTCTCCAACACAAATGTAATTTGTATTTTTTTTTACAAAATGACCACACCTTTCTCAGTTCCTAATTCACCAGCCACTCCTGGGAATCCACAAAAATTGCTATATGAACTAAAACTCTTCCTAATTCAGCTCATCTCTCTATTTGTCTATCAGGGCCTCTGTCCCCAAACCCCCACCTGATTGCTGTGGATCTACTCTCCACTTAGCATTTGTCAGAACCTATTTTCTTCATTTCTGACTTTATTCTCTACCTGCACTGATTATTTCATGTATCAATTAGTAGAGTTGACCTTATTCAATGCTAGTGTCAAACAGGTAATGATTTAGTTTCACACAGCTATCCAACCTCACAATTATCATTTACCGTTTCAATAATGCATGGTATAAAGGCATGCTCTGTTGCTATTTTGAAAGTATTGGTAAAAGTGAAGTGACCTCACCTCTCTGAGACAAAGTCCCTATTATTCAAGCCACTCCTGAGAAATTGATGATGATGTTATTATAAAGGACAACAAATTGAAGTCGTCAGTACAAGAAATAATCTGCAAAGATGTAAATGAGTTGTTTATTACCCTTTCTTATGCTCTATAAGAAGCCAGTATACATTTCCCTTATTTCTGTGCGTCGCTCTTGGTAACATTAAACACAATAAAAAAATAAATAAATAAAAGAAAGACTAAAAAGTATTAGTGTTCTATATTATTATGCTAATGGACTTGAACTTAATTACTCTGCCGCAAAAACTAATCTGTAGTTTTAGTGCACCTTCACTGTATAAAAATGCTTTGTGATGATTACACAACCTCAGATTCTTGTTCTTTTCTTTCCTGTTCTATGGTTTTAGACTATTGTTGTCTATGTGCCCTGAATCCTCTTATTTCTCCCAAACCTCAGATTCGGTGATTGGACTTCGCTACTTGTAAGTACGCTCGTTGGCCTTTAGTTTATGACTTCATACGTTCTTTCGACAATGATCTCAATATTTTGTTTGATTATATACTGATGCCGTATTTATTCTTATCATTTTTATAACAAATGAATCTAATGTTGTCCTTTTGAAAAATATAAAACATGACAGTCATTTATCAGAAATTAAAATGATCACGTCGCCACTACATGATATGGATATAAGCGACCACGTTTATCGGCAACGTTTTCACAAGCTAGACTGAAAATTGGAAAAACTATCTAAACAATGACAAAATAATGTATGTATGCATGCATATATGCATGTACATAAAAGTACATGCACAGACGCATACACACAAGCACACAATATATATATGAATAAATAAAAAGTAATTAGATATCAACATCAATATCGAAATCTATCGATTTATTTATCTATTTACATACATACATAATACATACATACATTCATACATTCATACATACAAACATACATACACATATATACATATATATCTACATGCATACATACATGCATACACACACACGCACGCACACATACACGCACGCGCACACACACACATACAAGCACGCCCGCACACACAAACACACATATTATATATATTTGTATATATGTATACATATATATATTTATTAATAAACACGCATACATACACACAAAACACACACACACACACACACACACACATATATATATATACACACACATACACACACACACACACACACACACACACACACACACACACACACACACACACACACACACACACACACACACACACTCACACACACATATATACACACATATATATATAAATATATATATATAAATATATATACATATATATATATATTTATATATATATATATATATATATATATATATATATGTGTGCATATATATATATGTGTGTGTGTGTGTGTGTACCAGAAGTAGCTGGGCTTCCAAGGGGGAAACGCAGGAACAATAAGAATCTAAAAACTAGCGTTGCAGCGAAGATAATCACTGGGTAGACTCAAAATAACATTGTAAGTTGGTCCATTTAATCAGAAAAAAAACAGATGTTTCGGGTGTACTTCCACCTGTCTTCAGTGATAACAATGGAAAAATATATCAATCCTTCAACTATTTACATTTCAAATGAGATTATAAATGCAATAAGGTAATTATAATACAGACACATAAAGGACTGAAATGTCATAAAACTTTTGGAATAGCAAATAATTTATTTAACAAGAAAATAAAAGAGGATAGGCTAAAGGACATTAATAGGAGCTCGATATATATTATATACAATAGAAAACTATAATTTCTACAGATTTTTTGAGAATAACATAATCTATTTGACTTTAAGCAGTTGCAGTTTATATAGGAAATCACAGGATATTATGCAAAATGACATATATGGATTGGCTAACAACAATAAACAGAAATATGTAATATATACATATATATATATGTGTGTGTGTATGTGTGTGTGTGTGTGTGTGTGTGTGTGTGTGTGCATTAACACACAAAGACATACACACATACACACACACACACACACACACACACACACACACACACACACACACACACACACATATATATATATATATATATATATGCACACATATGTATATATCAATATATGTATACATATATATGTATATATATGCATACATTACATGCATACATATATATATGTATATGTATATGTGTGTGTGCGTGTGTTGCGTATGTTGACACCATGTAGCTGAGTGCGCACACACACACACACACACACACACACACACACACACACACACACACACACACGCATGCGGGCAATTTGTGTGTGCACTCGCGCAGATTCGCATGTGTTGCGTGAGTCAAACGTAGATACTATAGTGGGTGAGTCTATCGTAGGTATGATGGTGAGCTGAGAACCACCAACAATGATTACCTAAACAGCTACATGTGTGTGTGTGTGTGTATATATATATACACACACATATATATATATATATACATACGAAAAAGTTGATGATGTATTCAATTACAGGAAACTGTTAAGCAGATTGAAAGCAATTTGTCAAGCAGCCAGTTCCAGATCATGGAAGAGGCAAAAAAATGACAGCTTCATATGCCGATGTATCTAAAACAAAGGAAACTGTCAGTGAAATGGGAAAAATATTTGAAAAAAAAAAATCAAGATCAGAAAATACAGTAAAGGAAAATTAATTTAAGTCTCACCTTGAGCAACATGCAAGGGATATTGCAAATGTGGCTAATGTAAACAAGGGTATAGTCATATTGGGACATGAAGAAAAGCTGTAGAAGAAGGAATCAAGCGAAGACAAGAAATTAATTTTCCTTCTTCTCAAAGTCATAAATAACGAATTCCCGCAGTAGAATATCATAGCCCACAGTAGGGTGGGATCATTCGAAAAGGGAAAGAAACGCCCTTTAAAGGTGACCTTCATGAATAAGTAAATGGTAACTGATGTAATAAAGAAAGCTAAAGTCCTGGTCACTCATGAAGAATATAAGAAAATTAGGATAAGATAAAATATGCCCAAAGATGACAGAGAAATACTGCAGAAAAAGTGAAAAAAGATAAAAAACGAAAACGAACAAAGAACTGAAGTTTTCTATCATACCCAAAATTTGGAGACAGACAATCATTAGACTTGCAGCCAAAAGGAATACCGAAAAATTATGTAGAAATAGTTTATACAAATATAGATGGTATACGTTCGAAGTTACTAGAACTATTGCACTTATTGAATGTAATGAACCAAATGTAATATCCACTGAATCCAAACTGGACCCCTCCGTAGGCGATGTAACATCAGGACTCAGAGATTACAATATCTGGAGAAAATATAGGGCAAATGGAAATGGAGGGGGTAGCAATATTAACAAGGAAAGGGATTATTATAAAGGAGATAGAGATTCAGCAAGATCCCATAGTAGAACTAAAGGCAACTTCGGTAGAACAAACGAAGTAAATATAACACTAACCACTGTGTATGCCACCTCATACATCGGTGTGGTCACAAGAAAATTCCAAAATCCAGAATGTAACAGATCATACCAGGATAAGATACGTATATGCTTGAGCTAATATTTACAAAGCATAACGATTAAGAATATGGAGTACTGCCCTGCTCTAGGAAAAAGTGATCATGTAGTAATTAAGTTTAAATGCTGTCTGGTACAGGAAAAACTCATCGTAAGTAAGAAAAGAAAAGGAAAGTACAATTGCAAGAGGTAATTATAGAAGCTATAAAGATTTATTTGATGGCATACACTGGGAAACCCTCCTGAACGAAGAGAACCTTGATCATTTTGCGAAGTCTATAAACAAGGAGTAGACAAAAAAAAAAAAAAAAAAAATGTATCAAGATTCAAAATTGAAGCAAGATATGGCCAAAAGAGGTTCAGTGATAAATGCAAGAAAATGAGAGAAAACAAACAACTCCTTTCGATAAGGCTCAGAAGACAGATCTCTGTCATCGTATGAAAGGTATAAAGTAGGAAGAAATGAGTATACCCAAACCATGTGGGAGGCGAAATTAAACTTTGAAAAAGATCTAATCCAGTAGTTCCCAACTTTCTTTTACTCCTGCACCCTTAAAAAAAAAAATCTGACCTCGCACCCCCTACATTTTACACTTTGTGGAATAATACTCAATTTTATTAAAATAAGATATTGTTTTCACCTTTAATATTTGTAAAAAAAAAAAAAAAAAAAAAAATTAGACAAGCATCACAGATTGTGATTTTAATAAACTTTACGAAAATAATAACTCTTGTTTGAAATATATGTAAAAAAGTAAAATCAAGACCTAGCTTCGAAGCGCTTAGACAGGAGTTTATTTTTTTAATATGTAAAAAAATCAAACATATGGACTAGAAAGGATATCCCAGATTATCATTTCAATACACCTGACAAAAACTGACTTCAAAAAAGTTTCATGCTAAAAAAAAAGGAACTGGAGATACCCCCTTGTGGCTCGCTTTCGACTGCGCTCTGCTGTCTCCTCAAGTAGACAGTTGTCTATGATGGCAATATATATATATATATATATATATATATATATATATATATGTGTGTGTGTGTGTGTGTGTGTGTGTGTGTGTGTGTGTGTGTATGTATGTATATATATATATATGCATATATATATATATATATATATATATAAATACACACGTACATATATGTGTGTGTGTGTGTGTATACGTATGTATATATATATATAAATATATATATACATATATATATATATATATATATATATATATATATAATGTGGCTGCCGGAGAACGCCTACGATTGTCAATGGGAGTGGGGTGACTGATACTACTGCATAGCACTCGCTTAAGGTTTATTCAGTAGCGATTGTACAAATGTACACAATATACAAAGCCACAGCATCGATCATATGAAGAGCTGTCACCACTTCATATGGCACGACCCCTCGCACAAACACGTTTCTGACAGGTCAGCTCTTATGGCTGATACGAACCATGTGTTGACCCAGTGGTACTCGCCGAGGCCTTCTTGGCGGTTGTGACACAAAAGATGAGTTTATATCATACAGGCCTCTCCGATCGTAGTGTTATAGAATACGTGATTATGAAATATATGATGTACCAGCTGCTGATATGAAGTATGTGATATTTCAAAAAATATTTCATAATCCTTCGTCCATTCGGCCTCGGTGAACTGCTCAGAAGTGGCAGGCTTTGGTATACTTGGTTTATGCGCATTTATTTGCATACTCCGAATGGAGGAGATAACAAATCTTCATATACATCTAATGAAATGAGGTAGTTACACAGCTGGGCGTCTTGGAGGGTTGTAGCAGAGGACATTGACATATTGTATAGAAGCCATTGCTAATTTCATTATCAGTTTCTTCCACATTGTCAGTATAACCTGTGACCAAGACTAATTATTGCAGTCATAGCATCACGTTGATTATTACAAGATGACCTTCCTTATCGATTTCAGTATACTCTGGACTGTGCACTTAGAGATTCCAACATGCTATGATATCAACACAAAATGTACAACATGGCCCTTGTTTTTGGTGCGACATACGCCTATTTCTATATCATATACAATGTTTACAAGATCCTTATTGTGGGTGCACAAGGCGTAGATAGCACTTTAGCTATGTGTCGCACAATATGACTCCTGAGCCTTGATATAGTAAGAATTTTATGGCCAGAAATATTCCTACTAACCCTTCTTCAATCTTGGTGTTGTAAAATATTATTTTTATACACAACAAAAGCGCACTTTGCTCTGCATCCGTACTGTGTGGATCTTACACCATAGCACTCGTATACACTATTAATTCTCAAGATTTTCTGCTGTACTTTAACGTACTGCTTAATTAGAGCAGACAGGAGCAGTGGCTTTTTAGGAACACTTGTAAATAAATACTCTGTCTTGACATTTTCATTATGGGGTTCTGCTTATGGCTATATTCAATTGGGATGTATTTGTATCTTAATTGCACCCAAGATGGTGAGTATGGATGGTTATTGCCAATCATGGTTGACTTCAACATTTTGTTTTAATGGCTTTTGAATCTCAGTAACATAAAGAGGTTCTCTGATTGTTTGAGCGTTAAGTGTAACATGCAATTACAGGTCGGTTGTCATATTAACAATCCTCATTATTTTAGGGGCACTGAGAATGATCCTCATCCTGTAAAACGTCTAGAGTGGCAAAGTTTGATCTCTTTAATAATGCTAGATGTAAGACATGTTGATCTATAACAGACCGTATGAAAAAAGTCTTACAATGTTGACAATGAAATCAAGATATTTGCCAACGAGAGTCCTGTGTGGCTTCAGCCGTGCCCGAAATCTTTTCATTTGATTCTTTACAGACTATGCCGTTGATGGTCACCACAAGGCATTTATATCAGTAACAAAGATCTATTTCGTTCCCATTTAGCTGAAAATTTAGCAGTAGGCTTGTGTGAAGAATGAGTGCCTTTTTCAACCGAGATTAACAACCCACTGATCGGAGTGCATAAAAAAAATTGTTGGAATCATCGCCTTCAAGTGGTATATCGCCTAATAATTTAAGCTCCCTTTACACCTTGGGAAGAATCCATAAAGTCTGGGAATAACTAAATGTGACTGCAATACATGAGACTGTTTAGAATTTTTCTCGCAAGTATTTTGCAAAGACAAGTTTAAGAAATGGGTTGATAGTTTTTCTGTGTTGGGTTTCGGTATAAGTATTATTAAACTATTAATCTTAGAGCTTGGGAGGATTCCATAAGATAAGTTTAGTTTATATAGATAGGTTATTTTGTACCTAAGTAGTGAGACGAAATACACTATAAGTATTATCATCTTCATTCACACTTGTGAAGTGCATTATTTCGTTCCCCTCGGTTAATTCAACAAAATCGGAGGGGTCATTGGCATAATGGGTTATTGTGTTATTAAAATTAATAACTCTTTTCTAAGTCTTGAGTTGAACTCTGTTCAACTGAGCTCATTCAAGAAGTTCTGACCCACTGTTCTAGTAACATATCAACCTTCAAGGCCGTAAGCTGACATGTGGATAGTTTTTCCCTTAGAGTATGGCAATAATCGCTATGGAAATATGATATAGTCCCTGTCCACTATTCGAGTATATCCGCTACATACACATATACGCACCTACCCAAATAAACACACACACATGTACAAATATATATATATATATTTAAACATATATATGCACGCACATACACATGTATATATATATGTTTATATATGTGTATATATAAACATACACACACACACACACACACATACATATATACATATATATACATATATGTATGTATGTATGTAAGTATAAACATACGTATACAATGTACACGTGCATACATCTATATATGTATGTTTACATATTTATATATACATTTACAAATATATATATATATATATCGAGAGAAAGAGAGGTAGAGAGAGAGATAGAGAGAGAGAAAGAGAGAGAAAGAGAGAGAGAAAGAGAGAGAGAGAGAGAGAGAAGAACAAAGACAGACACGCACACACACATATACACACACACACACACACATACATACACACACACATATATATCTATATATATATATATTTATCTATCTATCTCTCTATCTATATATATATATATATATATATATATATGACTGCCGCGATGGCCCAGCGATTAGAGCACTCCGACCCTTGTGGTCCCGAGTTCACTTCCCCGTCACGGCGGTCGTAAAAATGCCTGCGCTCTGACTGCTGGCTCGAGCCCGAGAAAACGATATATCGCCTTGAGAAGTCAAACGCAGGTGTCGTAGGGGAAGTCACCGCTGTGGCACAAGTGTTAGCGCGCCGAACCGCGGTTGATTAGGAAGGACATCCAATCAGGCAAGGGTGACACTGCCATATATATATATATATATATATATATATATATATATGAATGTATACACACGCGCACACTCACACACACATATATGTATATATAAATACACTATATATATGTATATATACATACAGTATATATGTGTGTATTTATAATATATATGCACATGCACACACACACACACACACACACACACACACACACACACACACACATATATATATGTATGAATATATATGTATATACATATATATATATATATGTATTTTTTTTTCAGCTATTCATTCCACTGCAGGACTTAGGCCTCTCTCAATTCACTATCGAGAGGTTATATGGCTTAAGGTTTATTCAGTGTTACCCTTGACTGATTGGATGCCCTTCCTAATCAACCGCGGTTCAGTGCGCTAACACCTGTGCCACGGCGGTGTCTACCCCTACGACACTTGCGTTTAACTATTCAAGGCGATAAGTAATTTTCTCGGGCTCGAGCCAGCAGTCAGAGCGCAGGCATTTTTTCGACCGCCGCGACGGGTAATTGAACTCGGGACCACGTAGGTCGGAGTCCAGTGCTCTAACCACTTGACCATCGCGGCAGTCGTATGTACATATACATATGTATATATATGTACATATACATACATACATATATACATACACACACACACACACACACCCATATATAGGTGTAAGTATATGTATATATATATTTATGTATGTATGTATGTATACACACACACACGTATATCTATATATATATATATATATATATATGAATGTGTGTGTATGTATATATATGTATATATATACACATATATGTATGTGTGTGTATATGTAATATATATATATATATGTGCGTTCGTGTGTGTGTTTGTGTGTGTGTGTGTGTGTGTGTGTGTGTGTGTGTGTGTGTGTGTGTGTGTGTGCATATATGAATATGTAAATAAATAAATATATATAAATATGCACATATATACATACATATGTATATATACATATATATGCATATTTATATATATTTATTTATATATTCCTATATGCAAACACACACACACACTCACACATACATAGACACATGCACACACGGACTCGCACGCATATATATATATATATATATATATATATATATATATATTTATATTACTCTCACACACACACACACACACATATATATATATGCATATATATATACACACATATATATATATATGTATATATATATGCATATATATATGTATATATACATGTTTATACATATATGTATACATATCTTGGTGTGTATATATATATATATATATACGTATATATACACACATGTGCATATATATATATATATATATATATATATATATATATATATATATATGTGTGTGTATGTGTGTGTGTGAGTAGATTTATCTATACCTAGATTTATATTTACTAATGTGTTTATTCAGCATACTCTCTATGACCGCTCAGTGTAACAACAAACACATGGAGTGGATAGTCACTGCAAGTATTTTAAGCGAAACGGTGTGACTTGTGAATGTCTTGTAGTAGTTCTCCCCTAGTGTAGACTTCAATGATTCCACTCCACCTAGGTCTCCTTTTGGGTAGTAGTCATTTGAAAAAAAATGATGTTCTTGTGTGCCTTCATTATGTGTCGATAATAGTAGTCTAGTGAAACTTTAAAAAATATATAACTATAATATGCAACAGAATGGCATGATCAGTATTTGAATAGGAACTAACTGGATTTTTCTTATTTATTTTAAAAGACTGTAGTACCACGAGCAGTGATGGTTGGCGGGTCGTATAGACAGCCACCGGGCATGATATAATGGGAGTGTAAGAAATTACCAAAAATATGTATATATATATATTTTTATACGCGCGATAACCAAATATACATGGAAATATTAGTATTCAATCAGTTGCATTTGAATTAACGTAATGTTGAAGATTTTACAAATTAATATGCAAGGGAGAACAAAGAAGATTTTGAGAGTTGGGTAGCCCGCTTACGACACTGCTAATAGGGGGGATGGGAGGTAATGTTAGCTGACGATATTATTTCGTTCACGTTTAATATAACATAATCTTTTCATACTATTTCATAATCATTTATCACAACATGTCAACTATTGATATCGTTAACTAGTTCTTAGAATTTATCCGTTGATAATTTGTTAATAATATCACAATATTTAGTATAAGGAGGTATTTGGTAGTCGTCCAATGGGGAGCGGGGAGAAGGGGGAGGGGCTACGTTGAGGGAGAGGGTCTAGGGGGAGGGGCTACGTTGAGGGAGGGGGCCGGAGGGTCAGGTTAACCAACGTAGTGTGATCAGTATTCGTTGTCTTTTTCTGAGCGCCGCACGCATCTGACCCGCCAGCTTGGGGAGAGTTCTTTTGTAACAACCGCTCAAGTGAATCTCCGCCCCTAAAACTGTCGTATTGGTAAAGAGCTTAACGGCAAAGCGGGTGTTCAGAGCGCACCGGAACTGAGACTTCGAAGAAACGAGACGGTGTAGAGAGAATTGCGTAGACGAGAAAGCTTTGTGGCTGTGGCGGAGGTGGTGGTGGTGATGGTGGTGGTAGAAGGCGCTATCGCTGGTCCTCCCCTCCTCCTTGTGGTAAGTCTCCAAACCCATTGTAAGACCATACATTTTCTTCTTGATGCTCCCTCACACAAGCTTTTATTTGTCTTAACTGAATCTCTTAATGTTTTAGTTAGCGAACTTGTATAAAGTAAAATTCTGAAGGCCACTGAGAAACTTGAAAATCACCTTCACAGCTCGTTGCTGTGTGGCCTTGAATGTTTCACTTCTGGTGATCAATGTTAGACAAAGCCTCTACATGTTTAACAGAACATCCCTAGTAGTTTATATTTTCAAGTAATCGTTATAATTTTTGCCACTTTGAATTAAAACGTTTATTTTAGCAAATTGAAGACGGAAGGAATCGAAGGAAATGGCGGCAAGGTGTACGTTGAAATCCCCAGGTGTAGAAGAGGCGTCGGTCGGACCTGGGAAACGACGTACCCCCCCCCCCCCCCAACTCCCTGTATCCCGTCCTCTCCCTTAGCAAGTTTTAACTTCGTTGTTTCCTAGAAATATCAGTTTAGTTACTGTAATGAAACGAAGGTTTTTAGTGTGAACGATTTCTTAGGCTTAGCTCGTCATTGCTTGTTAGCGTCAACTCCACTATATCCTTTGTTTGGAGACTTGCCTAACCTGCCATAAGGTGAGCATCACAAGCTCACTAGAACTCCTTATCGTTGCCGGGTGGGTTAAGGAAATTGGCCTCGCCAATGAAACAAATGTGATAATGTAATCCATCAAGAAATTTGAGAAACAACTGAAAGTACTGTTCTCGAGTTTTAAAGTTTTAAAGTTCTTGGTCGGATTGTAGACTAGTCTCGCGGAAAGTCGCTTGCTACTTGCAGTCGAAGGTTGCCACAGACTGACAGTTAGTCGCGATTAATTTGGAGTACGATGTCGAGGTAAATAACTTGGGGTTCACAGAAATACGTGTAAGGAAGATGAGCCAAGGCAAAGGCAGTAAGGTATACTCTCCCCCGGATATCTCCAAGAGCATTGGAATTTGAGGTTGGTTGGTTGGTCCCTTGGGCGTAGTAGTGGGTGGGCGTGTTTCTGGTGCATGTACTACAATCATGACTAGATCCACACTCATCCACACCTACACTCGCACACGTCGGAAAAATGCTGTTATCAATGAGTGTAATGCCATATCCGGCCATGTGATTTTAAACATGTCTTCGGTGGAAGGGGAACCCTTGTGGTGTAAGAGTACAATTATAATACTTTCTTCAATATAAAGTATTTCTTTAATTGAATGTAATGATGCTTGATAGGAAAGGGATCTGTAAACAACACGAAAACGGAAGAAAAAGAACGAGTCGGTGAACTTCCCGATCACACCGGCGTTTGTAGACAGGTAAGGGCCGAGGGGAGGGGGTTGGCTTGGGCGCTTGTGGAAGCGTGGTGGGGGGATGAGTGGGTGGGGGGAGGGTGGAACAATCGGAGGATGTGACGGTGTGGAGACGCGACGCCTTATCATCAAAGGAGATTGGGTGGAGTCGCGTGGAATGGAAGCAACAGGTATATTTGCACTTTCGTTGTTCGCTCCGTTTAGGGGAACACTTTTGAGAAGGATTTTTTTTTAAAGCAAATGCATCAAAAGAGGAAAAAAGTTACAAGCTTTTCTTGTTGCGCAAAGTTGATACTCGGTATCGTTAATTACATAACTCTCGCACAGCCATAGTTATTAAGGTCACGTTTTCTGTCAGTTGGCAAGAAGTACTAATGAATGATACCCTGGTTTGGGGACTTCGTCTCTGGAAGGTGCGTCGCTCTCGGTAACAAATATCGAAGACTTAAGAGAATGTAAGTAGGTTGCAAGGGTAGTGGATATAATGTCATGTCATTTAAGCACCAGTTATGCTCTCCCCTTTATGTATATATGTATATATAATGTGATGTCTATATATTTATATATATGCATATATATATGTACACACACACACACACACACACACACACACACACACACACACACACGCACACGCACACGCACACGCACACGCACACACACACACATATATGTGTGTGTGTGTATCATATGATCGCCGCGATGGTCCAGTGGTTAGAGCACTGGACTCAATTCGCCGTCGCGGCGGTCGTAAAAATGCCTGCGCTCTGACTGCTGGCTCGAGCCCGAGAAAACGACTTTTCGCCGTGAGAAGTCAAACGCAGGTGTCGTAGGGGAAGTCACCGCCGTGGGACTAGTGTTAGCACGCCGAACTGCGGTTGATTAGGAAGGGCATCCAATCAGGCAAGGGTGACACTGCCATATAACCACTCAGTAGTGAATTGACAAAAGCCTATGTCTTGCTGTGGAATTAATGGCTGTTAAATAAAAAAAAAAAAATACAAAAAAATATCAGTCTGCACTATCTGATTGTTACTGTTGGTTACACTGGATACATATTAAAAGAAATGAACTAAAAAGGGACGGAAAATGTTTGTGGATATAAAGCAACCGGCTTGTGTAACTGGGTATGGAGGAAAGTAGCGAAAGGGATGAGGGACCGGGACGAGTATAGGCAAAACGGACATACAACGATCAAGGGTAAGAGACAAGAGAAGGCTGATAGGTGAAGGGTATGTTTAGGCTGTAGTATGATAAGGAATTGGTCAGATGGATAGAGAGATAGGACCTTGGTTTGGCGTGTACGAGGGGCTGACTTGAACAGACAAATATTGACGGTGACTGACACTGAACAAGCGGCCGGAAGTTGAGTGAATGGTGGAACGAGAATAGTCGATGGATATACTTTTATTCTGAAGTATTTTCATTGGTCAATAAATTTCCAAGCGTTCATCAGTTCTAAGCGGTAGCCTAAGATGTTCGCATTACTATAAATATGCTATCTCGGCCCAGTGCCTTTTCAAATACATTTTTAAAGAAACGAACACCCTTTTTTTCTTTTCACCCCTTATCTTAAATTCAGAAGAAAATAATTCTTGCACCGACTCTTATGCATTTGTTACTATTAACATGAATGGAAAAAAAATCCTAATGACGCAAAGTTTCACTTCACTTCGTTATGATAACACAGTTCTCGAATTTAAAATATCTGTCATCTAATTTCTTGTCAAGTGTTGTGCGAAAATAGAAAACCACCAATGCGTCACAAGATTCTATACAAGTTGCTCATGTGCCTCCTAAATAAACTCCAGATTCATTTTGCAATTGCCCTCCTTCTATAGCTTAGTCGGAACTTCACCTGTATGCATGAATTTATTGAATTTTAAAATAAACTATTGTCTATTGTATAAACGGCTGTGGACATGTGTGTAAATTTACATGCATACATGCGGACATGTGTATATATGTACATACATATGTACAAATATATGTATGTAGCGGTACACGTGTCTATATGA